>NW_027040835.1:0-242500 GCF_037179485.1 Ochlerotatus camptorhynchus
ATGCCATGCGACACCTCTTTTTTCATGGTTTTTCATCAGTAGGCTTTCTATAGACTTTGAATGGATCATTGACCACATTGGCCACTTCCGGATCCACCGGAGTGGCCCCGGAGGAACCTGTAGTAGAGAACAAATTCATTTTTACACCAAAACATGCCGTGCGACACCTCTTTCTTCATGCTTTTTTACCAATAGGCTTTCTATAGACTTTGAATAGATCATTGACTACATTGGCCACTTCCTGAACCACCGGAGTGCCCTCGGGGGAACCTGTAGTAAGGGACGAATTCATTTTTACAAAAATCATGCCGTGTGACACCTCTTTCTTCATGGTTTTTCACCAGTAGGATTTCTTAAGACTTTAAATCGATTATTGACCACATTGGCCACTTCCGGAACCACCGAAGTACCCCCGGGGAACCTGAAGTAGGGTACAATTTCATTTTTACACCAAAACATGCCATGCGACACCTCTTTCTTCATGGTTTTTCATCAGTAGGCTTTCTATAAACTTTAATTGGATCATTGATCACATTTCCCGGTCATTGAACCACCAAGAGGCCCCACGGAAACCTGTAGCAGGGACAATTGCATTTTTACACCAAAGCCTTCCGTATGGCAGCGCTATCTTCACGGTTTTTCATCAAAAGACTTTTTAAAGACTTGAATTGGATCATTGAATAGATTGGCTGCTCTCCGCACATCCGGGATGTCTCTGGGGGAGGGATCCCTTTAGCAGGGGACAATTACATGCTTGAACCAAAATGTGCCGTGCAACAGCTCTTTCTTCATGATTTTTCATCAAAAAGGTTTCTGTAGAAGTGGATTATTGACCATATTGGCCAGTTTCGAAACCATCGAGATGCCACGGAGAACCTATAGCAGAGGTCAATTATATTTTTTACACCAATACATGCCGTATGACAGCTCTTTTTTCATTACGTTTTGTCAACATGTAAGATGTGACGATATGAAAAGATATGCAAAAATATGAAAAGTTTCGTATACACCGATGAAAATTCAATAATAACATTGAGAAAGATTTTTTCGGAAGCAAGGATTAGCCTTGGACTAGTCTGGGAATTGAATCGTACGGTTTATGAATTGTTTCAAAAGGTATTTAATACCAATCGTCAATCAAAAGTTTTTCCAACTTTTTTACAGACGTCGATGGTGGGAACACGCTCCTCACTCTAATGGGAAAGCAACGAAAAACAACGCATTTTACTCCAGGGGTGCATTTTAGTTCATCCTTACATAATATTCAAATTTTGCTTTTGTCTGTGTTCATGTGACTATACTCACACGCTGCGAGTATGTAGTGAGATCAGATTGAAAAAGAGAAAAGGACAGAGATGCATATTCATTCTTTGCGATTCGCTATGAAAAATGTAAACAATGAACATTGCGACCAAGATAATCATAACATAGCCTTGATGTTGACTTGCATCTGTATTAGTATTTCGAAAATCAGCTGATAACCTGTTTTCCAGTTGTTGTGATCCATTCAATGCTATAGAAAGCCTACTGATGCAAAACCATGAAGAAAGAGGTGTCGCAAGGCATGTTTTGGTGTAAAAATGAAATTGTACCCTACTGCAGGTTCCCCGGGGGTACTTCGGTGGTTCCGGAAGTGGCCAATGTGGTCAATAGTCCAATTAAAGTCTTTAGAAATCCTACTGATGAAAAACCATGAAGAAAGAGGTGTAACACGGCATGATTATTGAAAAAAAAAATTTGTTCCCTACTACAGGTTCCCCCGGGGGCACTCCGGTGGTTCCAAAAGTGGCCAATGTAGTCAATGATCCATTTAAAGTGTATAGAAAGCCTATTGGTAAAAAGGCATGAAGAAAGAGGTGTCACACGGCATGATTTTTGTAAAAATGAATTTGTCCCCTTCTACAGGTTCCCCCGAGGGCACTCCGGTGGTTCCGGAAGTGGCCAATGTAGTCAATGCTCCATTTAAAGTCTATAGAAAGCCTATTGGTAAAAAACCATGAAGAAATAGGTGTCACATGGTATGTTTTGAGTGAATGAAAGAACTGACCGCACTCAGAACCCTCCCTCAGGACCGATTCCAGGGAAATGGCCATATCTCGGTTGATTCTGAGTCGATTTTAGCTCTTGGTACGTCATTTGCTTTGGAAATGGTTCTATTTTTGGCGTATGAACAAAAAACACAGATTAGTAACGGACACTCTGAGAAAAACTCATCACAAATTTAGCAATTTAGACATGCCCTCAGAAAACCCGGAATATCTCCGGTATCCGGTAACCATGGTCACTTCCATTGACTCACCATAAAACTTGATTAGTTTTTCTGTCGAATGTTTCTTGAAGATTAAAAATCGAACAGTATTCAACGAAGTTTGAACAGTCCAAAATTGGACAAAATTTTTCTAGTACCCTATATTTCTCACAACCCCTGTACTCTCTCGACAAATGTTTTGATTTCCACACTTTTAATTGGCTACCCAGGAAGCTTCCTGCAACAGCTGATGGCTCCTTTCGGTAATTCCTGAGAATCGGTGAACAAATAGGTCCATCAAAATGTCCTACCAGACAGTTATTTCAACCTTTCTTCTTCTGGTTTCGCTAGAAAAGTTCCTCCGCCTTCTTCCACCATTTTGTTTTTCATATCCCCCGGGACTTCAGGGATGCTTCCAGAGTGTAATTGCGGTTCCATTAGCTTCAAGAAATTTGCAGGAACTTTTAAGAAGATCTGAAACTTCAGAAAAGTCTAGAATTTAGGGTAAATTCCAATGAATTAAAAACAGATTCATGAAATTCTGTTAAACTTCAAGAACACGAGAATTTCAAAAAAAAATCAGAAGACTCCAATAAAACTAAAGAAAAAGCATTAATAGTTTGGAAACTTATCAAGTCCAAAGAAGTTCAGGGAAATTCAAAAGTTTTCGGGACGGT
Source organism: Ochlerotatus camptorhynchus (assembly GCF_037179485.1). Taxonomy (NCBI): domain Eukaryota; kingdom Metazoa; phylum Arthropoda; class Insecta; order Diptera; family Culicidae; genus Ochlerotatus; species Ochlerotatus camptorhynchus. The sequence goes on from NW_027040835.1 coordinate 2,926, forward strand.
TCCAGTTTGTATCAGGAGAATTTAGAAAACTTTAGGAAAGCTATGGCAACATCAGAACAGATCAAATAATTTCTATACCTTTGCTGAAACTTTAAAGGAGCTCTGAGAAATTCAGGGTATTTCCGAAATCTTCAACAAAATTCCGAGAGGCTCATGACAATTTTGGAATTAACATGAACATTACAAAATTGTGAAATCATTTTAAGGAAACGGGTGTGCTTCAATGTTGATGTTCCATTAATTCCAAGAAAATTGTGCGATAAATTCCGAAGTTCTGAAATCTTCAAGAAAGTTTAGAGACCTTCAAAGAAGTTTAGAGATTTTCTGGTGGTTTCATTATAGGGAAGTTCCAACTACTTCGAGAGTGAAAACTTCAGGGACATTACGAGGTCTTCAAGGATTTTTTATTAGTATCAAGAAAATTGTTGAATCTTTAGAACCCGTGAGAAACTACAGAGCATGTTGTGCTAACATCTCCAAGAAATCTCTTTCTTCCGGAATTTTTGCCCAACTTTTCCTTGAAGTTTATTTCGACTGTTCCGTATGCCCTTTGGCTTCCGACTATCTTCAGAAGTTTCTTGCAATCTACACACTTAAACATTACAATTTTTGTACGAGACGTAATTCAGCTTTGACGTAAATCATGGAACGTAAACAAGCATGGCATGTAAAATTAAGTGTCCTGAAACTGAAACATATGCAACTCGACGAAAAGTGCGTTTGATTGAATTGATTTTTTCGTCCTTTTCAACTGATTCTTATGTCACAAGGGCCGCTTGCATGTGTCGGTCTCAGGGCACTAAAATGTACATGTCTTTTTCGTAGTATGTACCTTAGGAAGGTTCTTATGTCTTCCTCAGGAAGTTCATTTAACTTCTACCGCATGTATCAACATAATTCTCTAAGAAATTTATTTCATCTTTCTCTGGAAGATTCTCCATAAACCATTCTCCGTAGATTTTTAACCGGCTTCTATCGGAAAGTGTTTCCAAGCTTCATCTGGCTTCCCCTGGAAATAGCTGCTACTGGAATTAGTTTACGATTTCAGAATCTTTTCTGGCTTTCTCTGGATGTGTCATCCGATCTTCTTCGAAATTTTCACCAGAATTTTCTCAATATTTATCTTTATCTGTTCCCGGGATGTTTTTCCAACTTTTCTTAAAGCTTTCTCCAAACTTCCTCCAGAAGAGCTACTTTATTCTCTCTTTGGAAGTTTTGTTGGCTTTCTTCAGAAGAAAATTCAACATTATTTTGAAATTTCTTCCGGCGTCCCCTGGAACGAAAATTTACCGTTCTTAGTCCAAAAATTTGCATTTTCGCCTTCAAAAACAGCAAAAAATTTAAATTAATTATAATAGTCAACACCGATTTTTTTTTGCCTATATACAGATGAACAACGGCTATCTTAGTGTTTGCAAGTTCTGATGAGGTCAAAAAGGCGAAATAACGTGCCTATGGTTATTTGGGCACCGAAGAAAAAATAAGCGAAGGCATGACAGTAGCGCTTCTTTATAATTTTTCAGGTTCGAGCAGAATGATGTGCAACCAAGTGGTACTCGATTATGAAGACTGAGTTGGGGGAGAACGTTTATTTCATGAAAACAGTGATAAAATTTCCACGTTTTAGTTGTACATTTTTCAAATCTAGATTTGTAGAGTGATTTCCTATCGATTTGTGTATTTAGATTTTAATTTCATCTATAAATGACAACGTTCATTCCTAGTTGAACACTCAGTCGGTTAACAACGTCCCGGTCTCAGTCACGCGGCATCTAGTTTTTTTCGGTGTTTTTTTCCGCCCGAGCGGTTTTTTCACCCCCCCATTGGGTGCCCCAAGTGACCAGTGTGCAACAGAGGAAGTGGAATTCCATGGGCCGAGCCCCTTGGAGTTGCCATCCAGCTTTAGTTCACCCCGGTAATCCATCCGGTCGTCAAGCCATCATCGTGCCGACCCACCAACACCAATCATCACCACCAGCAGCAGCAAACGGACCATCTAGCTGCAACGGCTGATAGGTTGTTTACAACCGGCATAAGTATTAGACAATACATTTTGCAAGTCCATTGCCTCCCTATTGTAGTTTAATTTTGCCTCGTGGCGCGTGACTCTGTCTCTCACCCCTGGTAGGGGAGTTTGGGTCATAGTGAGACAACTTTTTGCAAGTAGATATAAGTTTCTTTTTTTTTTTTTTTTTTTTCGATTTTTTTCTTCTTTTTGATTTGTTCGTACGTCGGGCAAAAAAATTAATTACTAGTAATTAAAATTAATTAATTAGTGAAGGTTTTAATTTTTTTTTCCTTCTTAAGTGGTTGCGCACCGCTTTTGCGCAACACTTATGGCATCTTCCGATGCCTACGTTACGCGAACCAGATACTATGATCCGTCTTCGAAAGGACCATGGGTTGTCTTTTTTCGGCCCAAAAATAAACCTTTGAAAACTCTCGACATAAGGAGAGATTTGCTGCGTAAGTATCCGGGAATCTTGGTACACAAAGAAAGATTCAACAAACTGCGTGTAGAAGCACCGACTTATGATGTGGCAAACAAAATTGCTGATCATGAGCTTTTTAGTGTTGAGTATAACATCTACATCCCTTCTCGAGATGTGGAGATAGAAGGCGTGGTCTCCGACGCGAGTCTGACTGTCGAGGACTTGAAACATGCCTCGGGAACTTTTAAAAACTCGACATTCGCTACCGCGCTAGTGAAGATACTGGATGTAAGGCAACTGCATTCAGCATCTTTGCTAGACGGTAAAAAAGTTTATCAACATTCAGACTCGTTCCGGGTGACTTTCGCAGGTTCAGTTCTCCCAAACTTTGTTAAAATTGATGGTGCTTTTTTTCCCGTGCGGCTTTTTGTACAGAGGGTATATAATTGTACCAACTGCAAAAGGCTGGGACACTCGGCCAGCCATTGCGGCAACAAAACTCGTTGTGGCAAATGTGGTGAAAACCACAAAGAGGATTCTTGCCACAAAGAATCAGTAAAATGCGCTTACTGTGGCGAGAATCCTCACCCCTTGCAGGAGTGCCCGATGTACAAACAGCACTCCGATAAAGTGCAGCGTTCAATCTCTGGTCGCTCCAAGCAGACATATGCTCAAATGTTGAAGGCTGCATCAGCCGTCCAAGATGCAAACCAATTTTCGATTTTGTCAGCTGAAGAATCGGACTCTGACTCATCGGATGAAGGTGATTCTACGGTGGTACACGCACCTTCAAAAATGGACGGATCCTCAAAAAGAAAATGCCCCTCCCCGAAAGTGCGCCGTAAGAAAACTAAAGTCACCTCCAGACGATTGCCAAATTCCCAGGGTAATGGGGATGAAAAAACAAAACCGAAGGCTCCTGTTGATCCAATCCCTGGATGCAGCAAGAATTTTCCGCCATTGCCCAACAAAGATAAAAAAAATTAAAAAGCTGCTCCTCAAACTTCTCAAAAGAAATCCAAGTCCGAACGAGGTTTGCTAGCTTTTTCGGACATTGTGGAATTCATATTAAACATGTTCAACATACAAGACCCTCTAAGAAGCTTAGTTTCTGCCTTGCTTCCAACGTTAGAATCATATCTTAAGCAATTGACTGTTTCATGGCCCCTCCTTGCATCAATCATATCTTTCGATGGATAATTCGTCGAACGAGGTTGAAGATATGATCACGGTGCTACAGTGGAACTGCCGTAGTCTAGTGCCTAAACTAGACTCGTTCAAATTTTTACTTCACAATTCTGATTGTGATATATTTGCTCTCTGTGAAACATGGCTTTCTTCCGATAAAGAACTCAACTTCCACGATTTTAACATTATTCGCCTGGATAGAGACGATTCTTATGGAGGAGTACTTTTAGGGATCAAAAAGTGCTACCCTTTCTACAAAATTTCCCTTCCTGCTCTATCAGGCGTCGAAATCGTCGCTTGCCAAATAAATGTGAAGAACAAAGACCTTTGCATAGCTTCAGTTTATGTTCCACCAAGAACCTCCATTAGCCGTAGTCAACTCTGGAATCTAGTTTCGATTCTTCCATCCCCAGTATTAATTCTGGGTGATATGAACTCCCATGGTACTGGGTGGGGCGATCTATATGACGACAATAGAGCGGCTATTTTTTACGATTTATGTGACGATTTCAATTCGACTATTTTGAACACTGGTGAAGCGACACGTATAGCAAAACCTCCGGCTCGAGAAAGCCGACTCGACCTATCTTTGTGTTCAAGATCGCTATCATTGGATTGTCAGTGGAAGGTTATCAATGATCCCCATGGTAGCGATCATTTGCCAATCATCATTTCAATAAAGTGTGGCCCTCACTCTGCAGAACCATCTCGGGTTCCATTTGATCTTACAAGGAACATCGACTGGCAGAAATATGCAACGGCGGTGACAATCGGTGTCGAATCAATAGATGCGCTTCCACCATTGGAAGAATATCGATTCCTAGCCGATTTGATTTACAAAAGCTCACTGGAAGCACAAAAAAGAAAAGTTCCAAGTGCACCCTTTAAAAGGAGACCAGCCACACCTGGTTGGGACGAAGAATGCACAAAATTGTATGTAGAAAAATCTGATGCTTTCAAAGCTTTTCGTAGACACAAAACCTCCACTTACTTCGAGGAATATTCAAAGCTTGAGACAAAGCTGAAACAATTAATCAAAGCAAAAAAACGCGGTTATTGGCGCAATTTCGTCGAGGGACTCTCACGAGAAACCTCAATGAACACCTTGTGGAGGGTGGCTCGCAACATGCGTAACCGCTCATCTTTCAATGAGAGTGAAGAATACTCCAACCGATGGATATTCGATTTCGCTAAAAAGGTCTGTCCGGACTCAGTTCCAGCACAAAATATTCTTCGAGAAGCGTCTCCTAGCGGCGGCTCTCTGGATAGACCATTCACAATGCTGGATTTCTCTATGGCTCTTCTTTCATCGAACAACTCCTCACCGGGAAGCGATATGATTAAATTCAATCTTCTGAAAAATCTCCCAGATATCGCTAAAAGACGCTTGCTAGATTTATTTAATTCCTTGCTAGAAAACAACATTGTACCGCCTGAATGGAGACAGGTCAAAGTAATAGCCATTAAAAAACCTGGCAAATCAGCGTCTGACCATAACTCATACCGTCCGATTGCTATGCTTTCGTGCATTAGGAAATTGTTGGAGAAAATGATCCTTCGGAGACTCGATCACTGGGTCGAATCAAATAACTTGCTATCAAATACACAGTTTGGGTTCCGCAAGAGCAAAGGAACAAACGATTGTCTAGCGCTGCTTTCCACAGATATTCAACTGGCCTTTGCGCACAAGGAGCAATTGGCTTCAGTATTCTTGGACATTAAGGGGGCTTTTGATTCAGTTTCCATTGAAATTCTGTCAGACAATCTGCACAGATGTGGACTTTCTGGAATTTTAAATAATTTCTTGTACAATTTGTTGTCAGAAAAGCAAATGAACTTTTCTCTTGGACAACTGACAACTTCCAGAATTAGTTACATGGGCCTGCCCCAAGGCTCATGTCTCAGCCCTCTTCTTTATAACTTTTATGTCAAAGATATCGACAACTGTTTGGCAGAACAATGCACGCTAAGACAACTTGCAGATGACGGTGTGGTTTCCGTAAGAGGTCCACATGCCGTGGACTTGCAAGGACCATTGCAAAATTCCTTAGATAACTTGTCTTCTTGGGCTAGGAATCTAGGGATCGAATTCTCGCCGCAGAAAACTGAACTGGTAGTGTTTACTCGAAAGCGGTACCCAGCCCAAATGCAGCTTAATCTTTTGGGCAGAAACATTACCCAATCATTGTCTTTCAAGTACCTTGGGGTCTGGTTTGATTCAAAGTGCACTTGGAATACCCATATTACGTATTTGAAGCAAAAATGTCAGCAGAGGATCAACTTTCTCCGTTCAATTTGCGGCACATGGTGGGGTGCTCATCCGGGAGACCTCATAAAGTTTTATAAAACAACAATTCTCTCTGTTCTAGAGTACGGCTCTTTCTGCTTTCTCTCGGCAAGAAAAAGTCACCTAATAAAATTGGAACGAATTCAATATCGTTGTCTGCGTATTGCTCTAGGCTGTATGCACTCAACGCATAACATGAGTCTCGAGGTTCTGGCAGGAGTAACACCCCTCCAGAACCGTTTCTGGGAGCTCTCTCTCAGAATACTAATCAAATGCGGAGTGACGAACACACTTATAATTGCTAATTTTGAAGAAATTCTTGGGTTGAACACACAATCTCGATTTATGAGAATCTACCACCACTACATATCATCAGATATGTGTCTTCCTTGTTATACTCCAGACCGTGTTCACTTCACCAATCGCAGTTCCTCAATTGAATATGATCTGACCATGAAACAAGCAACTCATGGGATTCCCGATCAACTTCGACCTATTATTATTCCGCGTATTTTTACTGAAAAGTACCAACAAGTCAATTGCATGAAAAGATATTTTACAGACGGGTCCCGTCTCAATGGATCCACTGGCTTCGGTGTCTTCAATGAAAACTCTAGCGCCTTCCGCAAACTTCAGGAACCTTGTTCCGTTTTTGTTGCTGAGCTGGCAGCAATCAACTTCGCATTGGGGATGATTTCCAACATGCCCGCAGACCATTACTTCATCTTCACGGATAGTCTCAGTTCGATTGAGGCTATTCGGTCGATGAAACAAGGTAGGCACTCATCTTATTTCCTTTCAAAGGTAAGGGAGCAGATGTGTGTGCTGGTCGAAAGATCATATATGATTACCTTTGTATGGGTCCCCTCACATTGCTCAATCCCAGGCAATGAGAAGGCGGACTCTCTCGCAAAGGTGGGTGCGCAGGAAGGCGAATTGTATGACAGGCAAATTTCACACGATGAATTTTACCATTTAGTGCATCAGAGTACCTTTTCGAGTTGGCAAACCGATTGGGACACTGGAAATCTTGGACGGTGGTTACATTCAATTATTCCTAATTTTTCTTCGAGAGCGTGGTTTAAAGGCTTGGGCTTAAGTCGTGACTTCATTCGCGTGATGAGTAGACTTATGTCCAACCACTACTCGCTAGATGCTCATCTCAATAGAATAAACTTCGTGGACAGCAACATCTGTCGGTGTGGAAACGGTTACGATGACATCGAACACGCAGTTTGGCAATGTACGGATAATGACGCCGCCAGAGAGCGACTTTTGAATACCCTCGAGGCCCAAGGAAGACAACCCTATGTTCCTATCAGAGACGTGTTGGCAACCCGTGATCTCTGCTATATGCAGTCCGTTTATGTTTTTCTTCAAATGTCTAGTATAAGAATTTAATTCCTTTTGTCTTTTGTCTCTCTTTATTAGTTTTTGTTTGTCTTGTCCCCCCGTCTCGATGAGTCTCATCGTCGCCCACTGGTCACCATAGCCGGTCGAACTCCGGACGAAGCCAGAACAGCACTACCGTTCATACTGGCGACAACGCTCTGATGAGACAACAAAACCCTACCCCAAGCTCCTCCCCTGATCCTATCCTTTGAAAATGTACCCTTCTAACCTCGAGTAAGCCGCGAGTAATCGGCCCAACTCCTACTAGACATAGAATTAAGTGAATTTTGTTACACACAGTGAATAATGAATTATCGGCTCCGTAAAGCTAACGCGATTGAGCCTTCCAAATAAACGAACTAGATAAAAAAAAAAAATGACAACGTTATAGGCGTTCAAAACCTAACACCTTTTCGTGACGGTCGCAATCCCGTACGACGTAGTCGATGTCACACATTTAAAAGCTAAATATACCAAATAACTAGCGTCACAACTGGCTCTCAGGGAGAACAAGGGTTGAATTTAGCACACCGAACCGACGGGAAAAAAATTGGAAACTGCTGTTCCTGCTTAGAATACTATCCGAAACCATTTAAAGCAAAACAAAGCACAATAAGGGGCACACATAGAGTCAAGTCAGTCGATTCCAGTCTGGTCAAGATCCTAGAGAGTTTTTCAAATCGAATGCACATGGGACCAAATTTTTAATGGATTTGAGATTGAACATTAAAACTTCCTTATCTAAAATCGGATATCGTCCTTAATTTCCAGGTTACTTTGTTTTCCTACTGTTTAATAATATAAGAAACCTTTTACGTTTGACAATGCAAGTGTCCAGTTAATGCTAGTCGAGAACACTGCATCCAATCCTGTGTGTCCTGTTCCTATTTTATGTGATGAGCGTGATTAGTTTTTTTTAAATAATCGGAAATCAACCGTACGGGTAACGAAAGTATGACTACTAAAGTACACTGCGACGCATTTTTGATTCGCTTCCGTTGGATTCCCCCTTACCACATTGAATTTTCCAATGAAGTTGTATAAAAATATTGTAATTCGATTTACCTACTGACCTGTTGTTGTTGATTTCTTGTTCCGTTTACTCAATTTTCCACCGTTTTTCTAATGTTATATAGACACTAAGCAACCGCTCTCCATGTGTTCCTCGAGACGCACGTTCACAATATTTGACATCGGTTTATCCCACAACACACATCGAAATAAAGAATACCGGATGCATCCTCGCGCGTATATCTTAGTGTAATTCGTATGTCAGGGAGGAAATTGTACACCTAGCTGAGATTATTGATCGTATGTAAATTTAGAATTCTAACTTTCCATCTTGCTAAAGATTTGTGTGTATGATGTTTCTTTATTTAACTTCGTTTGACGACGACGACGACGACGACAGCTTAAGATCGCGCTCTCGCGCTCGGCCTGAGATGAAAGAAAACTTACAACTGTACAGGTGCGCACATAGATCTTTCCCTCCTGCATTTCCCCCCATGCCGTCCCTTATCGCTCGAAGCGAAAGGGGTGATGCGGGAGGGAAAGAACTACTTTTCACATTTCCTTTCGTTTGCTCTCTTGCCTTTTGATTGGGAGAGCGCTGATTATTTTCACTTGAATTCTTTCATGTTGTTTGTTCAGTCTTGCACCCACCCACACTAGACCAACCGCCACGCCCACCCACCCACTGAGAGCGAGCGAGCGGGCGAGCGGTTAAAAGGAAGCGGGCGCCTGACTAAGGGCCACTAGCATCCCTTTGTGTGTGTGTGTATGTGTAGTTTTTATTTTGTGGTAGCTTAGGTTTACAGTTTTGTAAAAGTATAAACTTTCTTATTCATACGCCGTAACACTTATTAGAATGTATAAAAAAAATTATAGTGCTAGACAGGTGTTTTTTTTTTATTTGTTATTGGTTGTATAAGAATCGCTATCTCTCTAGGAAAATAACATCTATTTACAGAACGAGCTATTTTGATTAGACTTTGTCTGTATTAAAATTTCATAGAATGCTTTAACAAATCTTACGACTATATACAGAATCTATTCGGTTGATCCACACTTCGATTCGCACTCGCTTCAAGTGATGTGGACTTATTGCTTAGTTTAAAACATGATTTTTTTTATCGCGATAGATACCACTCTGACGATTGTGTATGTGATGAGCTCGAAACTTTGTACACTATTCACAGCGGGATGGACTCGCCTGGTAGGATTCTAGGTTAGGGGCACATTTCCACCAGGCAAACCCATCGTTTCCCTTTTTGTTTGTTTTAAAAGTTCCTATTTTATAGTTATACCGGCATTTACCCACTATAATTGTTAATTTTTACACGATTTTTCTTTCTTTGGTTCGACTTGCCAACTAGGAGTACGTTAGTTTTTGATTTCGATCTTGTACCTAGAAAAATATAAACACCATCCTATGAAATACTCTAACTAACGCAAGAGATAAGTGTTATTGCTTATACTATCGTTTGTTCTTTTACCTATGCGTGAGTGTGCTGATTATTTTTTTTTTTGGGTGTTTTCCTTCGCAGATACTGGATTCCATTAGCACTGCGGAAACCTCTTTTTTCTTTTGTTTGGGCCCAGCCCTGCTCGGTTTTAGCTGTTGTTGTCGTTCTCCCACCAGGGGGTGCTACAAATGTGCGGATCAGACTGGTTTGGAGAGTGGAAGCAGTTGGAAATGGGTTGCTAAAGTCGTTTGAAGTGGTAATTGCAGTGTATAATAGGATTTTTTTTTAAATGGAAATCTGGACACTTCTTTCACAGATCCGTTGAAGTTGATTTTCAATGCCTACCCTGCTCACAATAGCACGTGAAATTCTGCATGGTCTCTAAGTATCGTTCAGGACCATCGTACCTTCTACATTATTAATTTAATTTAAATCAACATAGAAGGAGGATATATTGTAGGTGGTAAAATCATCCTCAGCCAAGAAAATTACAAAAAAAAAACAATTGAAAGACTACATTAAATGAAAACGGATAGAACATAAAAACCTTCTAAAATAGAACGCACCATAACCTCAAAAACAGAAAAAAAAGGTACAAATGATACGGAATGATAAATACATTGTGATTGGGACTATTCAGCTGATAAGAGCTCTCTTATTTTTACCCACAATCAGCACCACTACATCTACATCGATGTCCACATCCTAGGAGTTCGTCTTGATCAGCACCTGACATTCGCTGCTCGTTTCGGCGACATCAAGAGTAGAGATGGGCGATCCGCTCCCGAGCTGTTCTATAGACCCGATTCTCTAAAGTGAGCTGATGACCCGTGGTTCATTTTTTAGGAATCGCAGCTCATCAGTTCGCTGATATCACAAGTCTAAACCATTCAATCCATCACTAATAGCGGAACTTTTCAAAAAAGGACTCATTACTCCACTTACACATTGAACAGTCACCGCGTAAATCAAGACGCGCGCGTAATACAACATGTGCCTACTGATCCACACCACCAACGGTAAAAGCAAACTTCCAAGCGTCTATTTGGGCGAGAGAGAGAAATAAGTGTGACTTGGTGTCTTCGGTAAAGTTCTCATCATAAAAAGGACCAGTGTTGAGAAAATATCAAAAAATCAAATCTCACCAACGCCCAAGATCACGCTTGATTTTCGTAGACAAAAATCAACAAGCAAACAACTGCGGTTGATTTTGCAAGCTGTGATATTGCAGCTCGGAATATCAAGCTAACAAAACTCACCAACTGCAAATCTCACCAAACTGTGGTGAGATTGAGTTTAATGATTTTTACTTTACACCCGAATTCAAACTTCCATATCGGCTTGCAGTCGTCCCTTCGCATCTGCCATCGGTGAAGATTAAAAAGAGATAGCAAGCTATGCTTTCTCTTTCTAAGAAAACGATGTGCAATGGAATCATTGTTGTGTCGAGTCAACTCTCAGCTTGATTTTTGCACGTTTGAGAATAGTTTCGCAATATCAAAGGAGCTTGTTAAATCAATATCAAGCATGATATTTTGTTGCAATATCACGCGTGATATTGAGAGCGTATGAGAGCGGAAAAATATCAATTGATTTCTGATTTTGCCAACACTGATAAGGCCCATCTATTGACATAAAAAAATAGTTCAAAACTCTTCCGCAAAGATGGCGTCACAATCTAACTTCTTTCTCTGACGTTTTGGAGACTTTAAGTCTTGAGCAAAGTTGTTCGCCTTGAAAAAATAAACAACTCTTTTGAAAACGAAAAATTTCCACAGCCTACTGGTTCCGAGTTATATGGAGTTAAAGAAAAAAATGTCGAAAATGTGGTTTTTTTTTTTCTTTCTGTTCCGGTGTTTTTGCTGACAACCATATAATTTTATATTTTTCTCTTATGCATTAAATAAATAACTTTTGCAACGATACATACTGGTTTCAGCTTCAAATTTTAAAGATATTGTTGAAAAACCGAAAACAAACAACAATTTTTGAACCTTAATATCTCCCAAAGCGCAAAAATCGCAATCAAAATTTGAGAGAGGTACATATGTTTTGGTGTTTTTGAGATTTCATCATTTTGGTGGAGCATGTATTTTTTTCTATAACTTTTTTTAATGCATTGAAATGGCGTTTTGAAGACTTGACGACTTAGGCAAAGTTGTTTATCTTGATAAAATAAACAACTCTTCTTAAGAAGGTCAAAACTCCACAGCCTACTGTTTTCGAGTTATCCACAACCGCTGGCTGTTTTGTTTTGCTCTGGACGATGGTTTTGCAAAAAATGTACTGTTGCCACCTCTGGGCCAACATTAGAGTCATTTCCCCTACCAGTAGAAAATTAAGATCGTATAGCACATGATGTGCTATACGGTCTTAAGTTTCTACTGGTAGGGGAAATGGCTCTAATGTTGGCCTATGGCTCTAAGATTGGGCCCATCGCTAAAAATCTGCTATTTATCAATTTTATCTAGATGAACGCGTCATTAGGATGGTACTTATGGATAGTTTTGCCAGCTATTGAAAATTTAGTCGATTGTTGAATTTATGTATGGGGCCAAATTAGAGGCATTTAGGCCAACATTACATCCATTTCCCCTATTATCCAATTTATTTATGTACCCGGATCTTATTGCTGATGTTTTTCCTCCTGCATATGCTCTCACCTCTCCTCCCATCATTCTCTGGGGGAGCGGAAGATCCGCACAAAAGCAAATAACTGAAAAGCGAAATGCAGCTCTCCAGCTTATCAGCTCAGCTCCGGATCCGAATCATCGACTCGAATGATTCACTGGGAGCTGTTTAGGATGACAACTCTCGGACCCGGCTAGCTCTTCGGATCTTTTTTCTCTCTCTCGATTCTTCACGATTCTGCTCCGGATCCGGATCTGAGCTGCACTAGCGTGCACAGGAATCTTGTTAAGGAGGGGCAATTTTTTTTTTCGTGCATTAAAATTGGGGTGGGGAGTACTCAAAAGTACGCCGTAGATGGTGCTGTCCTCTTCCCACTTTTTCCCTAATGTTCAATTTAGCTAATTTTACTTATATTTTGCTCCGGTGGTGGTTCATCTTCTTCAATGAAAACTGCTTTCAGACAGCCAATGGAAATTTGCAATTTAATCCCATCGACGATGTCGATGATGATCGGCTCGTCAAATGGTTGCGATATTAGGGCTTTAACCGAAATGATACATTTGCTGCAACGTTGTTGCCTTGGTGGTTGGATTCAGCTGAACTTACGTCAGATGGTGGTGATAGCATCGACAAACCGACATGAATGACCGATAAGAATCGCATTTTCATTTCGCATGCACACTGCTTCGACAAGTACAAGGTTCAAACAGTGCGCATAGCAGTGAACAAACAGTATATTGCTCTTGATAAATCCAATCTTGATCGGCGGTGTTGAGTATTTGGCACTGATGAAGTCTTCAAGAAGTATATGAAATAGGCGTATCTGTCAAAAGATAAGCAATTATAACGGAATTAAAAGGAAATAAACCAACACACTCAAAGCTCTTCATAAAAGTATATGGTTGTTTTTGTCCTTGCACTAGGCTTGTACTCCAGCAGTGCTGCCAGCCATTGTGCTGACACCGTCAAAACATAGTGCCATCAACTGCTCCCAAGAAATCTGCTTCGCTGTCAGGACCTCAGCAATGGTATTGAAGATGGTCGTCGCGTCTGTTTTCAACACCCGTCTCACACCCACGAATGTTTCCGTCGGCCGAACATTATCAATATACGGGAAACGGATGTCATGTCGGTCAAAATGCCCCTAATTTGGGCCCATAGATAAATTCAGCAATCGACTAAATTTTCAATAGCGACCAAAATATCCATTAGTACCGTCACAATGATTATAAAATTTTGATTAAATTAATAAATAGCAGACTTATACCCACTTTTCAATTGGGGAATCCAAAAGCATCTTCAACCTTTGTACAGTTGCGAAAAAGTCCATCCTCAGAATACCTTCGAAATTTTTAAAACTCAATGAGCTCTTTTGAAATTCTTTTCAGAAGTCCTCTGGAATTATTATTAGAACTCTTTTTGACTTTTACTCAGAACACCTTGAAACTGAAATTCCCTTAGAGTATCAGAAGAATTTCCTCAATATTGTCCAAAAATTATTCCTGGAATGAGCTAGAAATTGTCGGTACTCCCTTGAAATTTTCCTTAAAATCCCTTTGGAATTTCACTCGAAATCTAATTTTTCTCGGTATTCTTTTCGGAATTATCTTCGAACAATCTGCAGGATTCACTAGAAATTATTCGCAGAATTTTCTTGGAATACTCACCAGAAAACCTTTGGAACTGTCTTCAGAATTCAATATCCTTAAGGTTCTTCTCGGATTTTTTAGAACTATCCTAAGAGCTTTTATGAAATTCTTCTCAGAAGTTCACTGGAATTATATTTAGAACTCTTCATGTTTTTTTTCTCAGAACACATTAAAACTGAAATTCGTTTAGAGTTTCAGAAATTTTTCCCGGAATGAGCTTGAGATTATCCTCGGAAATCGCTTTAAATTTTAAGTAAAATCCCTTGGAATTTCACTCCAAATTTGATTTTCTCGGTATTCTTTTCGAAATTATCTTGGAACTATCTGCAGGATGCACTAAAAATTATTCGCAGAATATTATTTGAACTCTACCCAGAAATAATTTAGAACTGTCCTAAGAATTCAATATCCTTGAGGTTCTTCTAGGAATATTTTAGACCTTTTTTTCTCAGAACACCTTGGAACAGAAATTCCCCTAAAGTTTCAGAAGAATTTCTTTTGAATTCTCCAGAAATTCTTCCCAAAATGAGCTTGAAATTATCCTCGGAATGTCTTTGAAATTTTCCCCAACATACTTTTGAAATTTCATTTAAAATTTGATTCTCTCGGTATTCATTTCGAAATTATCTTGGAACTATCTGCAAGATTCACTAGAAATCATTCGCAGAATTTTCATGGAATCATCCCCAGAAATCTTTTCTTTTGGAACAATCATCAGAATTCAATATCCTTGAGGTTCTTCTCGGAAGTCAAGTCCGTCCATCCACCAAAACGTTGTAGTTTTTCTACCAGAAATTTTCAACAAAGCTTGTCCCTCCATTCACCAGAACTGTGCAATTTTTACATCAGGAATTTTCAATTCAGCTTGACCCTTCATGCTGCAGATTGTTACAAATCTTACACCAGAAGTTTTCAATACAAACTTGTCCCCAGAAAATTTTACACCAGAAAATTTCATTTGACCAGAACGATGCAAGTTTTCCACTGTTAATGTTTAATAAAAAATTGCTTCTCTTATCTTCTGATTGGTGCAGATATCCTTTTTCCATTTTCCACCAGACATTTTCAATATAGCTTGCTTCTCCTATCATCAGAATGTTGCAGGTTTTCCACCAAATAAAGCTTGCCTCTATTTTTAGATTTTTCATCATAAATTTTCAGTAAAGCAGCTTCCCTTCAATCATCAGAATGGTGCAAATTTTACACCAGAAATTATTATTAAAGTATGTTTCTCTATTCAGCAGAGGATGTTCATTGTTGTGGTGCAGATTTTCCACCAGATATTTTCAATTAGGCTTAATTTTAAATAAAGTTTGTGCCTTCATTTACCAGTCCAGTGCAAGTTTTCCACCAGAAATTTTCTGTTCATTTCATTTATCAGAGCGATGCAAATTTTGCACCAGAAATTTTCAATAAATCATGCTCCTCCATTCATCAGAACGGTGCACCAAAAATTGTCAGTGAAGTTTGTTTCACCATGCACCATTGTTGGTCAATTTTCAGGCTTTACCATTTTATGCACCATAATGGTGCAAATTTTCCACCATAAATTTTCAATGAAGCTTACATTCATCAGAACGATGCAAATTATGCACCAGAAAAATGAATAAACCTTGCTTCTACATGCACATGTTGCGAGCTTTCCACCAGAAATTTTCAGTTAAATGTGCAGCATAAGATTTTAAGCGTGATTCAATTAATTCATTATAATTAGTCATTCATTTTGATTAGTCCCTCCATGTTACTCAGTTTGATTAGTCCCTCCATGCACCACCTTGATGATATTTTTACACCAGAAATATTCAATAAAAAGCTTTTTCTTTGATTTACCACCACGAAGTTTAATTTTTTCAACCTTAAATTTGCCCTCTTGTTTTAACCCTCCATGAGCCACCTTGAAAAAAAATTACACCTGAATTTTTTGTAGGCACCGGTGCAATATTTTGACCAAAAAGTTTCATTGATTTCAGCTCCCTTTAGAGAGCTGGATGGGTTTTATCCACTCAGCCAGATGAGCTGTTTTGCCCACCTCTAATGGGAAACCGTAGACCGGCGGCGTGATGGTTTCTGAACAATCGGCGCACCGATAAAATTGTGCGGTCGGCGGCGTGGGCCAAAAAATACCGGTGGCGTCGACGTGGCGTGGCGGTGCACACCTCTAGCTGTAGTGTGATAGATTATTAGCTAGATAATGGTCTTAGAAGAGAGGAGATAGATAGTTCCGTTAGATTACGGCAGTATGAAAATCGAATAGACGTTGAATATGAGCAAAGGGCTTTAATGCGACAATACAAGTCAAACGCACACTTCTTTACCTAACTCGTACGATGTACGAGGAGATATGAAGTATGTCTTCAAATCTACAGGCAAAAAAGTGCGCGTTTGACTTGCTCATTACTGTCTGAGGCTGTGTATAGGTATAAGTATAGGTAATAGGTAGTTATGAAACGTCGTTAGGATCGGAAATAATAATCAAAATTAAGGTAATTCACTGTGAGATCCTATTCTCGCTACCACTTCGAAACTTTAAGTGCACAAATATCAGTTTCCACGACACGTACTGCAATGAAACAGTAACTCCACGTTTGCTGCGCTGCAGCATACATGCAGTAGCAATTTGTGTAACTGAAAATTCGAGGTGGAAGTGCATTTATAGCCTACGTGGCGGTCATTTGTGGACTCTACAAGGAATCACCTTAAGCTTGATCCGGGTCACTGGATGGCCTACTGGTGGACACTCAGTATTAAGAACCAGGTCGTGGGTTGGTTTTGTTAAAATATTAATCAGCACTACCCATAGATGTCTGTTGCTGTGGATTTCCAGCATCACCTTGTTCTAGACGACTCGTACCTTTTCTTACATTTTCATGAAAGCTTTAGCTTTTACCTCGGTTCTCTGATTCGTTTAAAAACTGTTATCAATACTTTGACAGATCGATGTCCATGTATAACACTCAAAATCAAAAAAAAAAAAAAAAAAGTTTCAACTTTTGAAACTCTAGTTCCACATGGCCATACGAACCTATTATGATGTGTTCCAAATATGGCATGTGGGAATTCCATAGGCCATATTTGGAACATACCACAAAAGGAACGTATATCCATGACTGGTATACCTATCCAAAATGCAAAATGACTGATGAAGAGCACTCATTTGTACTAGACCAACGGAAATGTATATTTTAAAGGTGATTTAAAACTATTACAAACACGACAAATATCTAATCACTTAAAATTCACCTTCAAGCAACGCTGAGAACGGCACGATACAACCACCGCGGCTTTCGGTCAACGAAATTGATCACGCAGTTGGGCATCGCTCGCTGAGCCATCTGCACATCCTTGCCCGTGATCAGTGCACACCGGTTTATCTTCAAATACTTTAAACAGGGGAATATGTTTGCCACCTGCAGCAAGCTATTCCCCAGCATGATTCAAGACCGGTTGCAAAACCAGGCTGAATGTTCTACGTTCTATCGCTGGACAGAATTCTGGCAGAAACCGGTGCCAGCCCATTTAATGTTCACTTCGAATCAAACCGAGGCACAGTGGGACGAAATCAAGAAAACTGGGACATGGCTATTTGCGACGAGCTCATATTTCGACAATTTGGACTTAGACCCCTTGCGCCACCTCTAACTGTCAACGAAAAAAATTGGTGGGGTTGTGTACAAGACACGACTGCATGGTTGACGTAGACTACGTTAAGCTTTGTAGTGAAATTCTCGTGCATTTTTCTAGATATTGATTTAAAATTCAGTAGAAGTAACCTTTGATTTCGGTTCTAAGTTCATATTTTGGCTTTTCTACTTAGTAAAACTTGGATAAATTTAGGACCTCAAAAAAGTGAATATATATATTCTATTACATTTGGTTCCTAAATTACAATCAGATATGAAGGTAGGACTTTCTTCAGGTGATTCATTGAAGCATCCAACAATGACCGTCATGATGGCTGATACCGTATGCGTGATAATGTTTGCACCATCGTACAAATAAGGTTCCCGTTTCACCTGTGCCTTGGTTTTCTTCGCATGCACGTTACCTATAGCTCATACCATAGTAGGCTGTGTATAAAAGGAAATGATTTACTTATAGCGAATTCGTTTATTATTCAGTTCCAACCGGGATCGGGTATCAAGATTGGGTCTGCTTGTTTTCTGACAAACGTCAGTTTGCTCGTTTGTTTTTAAAACCTAGCTCAGGTTGAGGTTCACACTGACAAAAAGTTCGGTTTCGCACTGGGTTGGAACTGGTGTTAACCCCGATAATAAACGAATTCGCTATTAGTTTGACAGTTGCACCATGACGAAGCGTATTCGTGATTTGTCCCACGCGCAAATGTCGCAAAAAGACATTTCAATCGCTGTGGGAGTTTCCCGGTGGACCGTCAAAAGAGTTTTAGACCGAGAAAAGAAAGGACAACTATACGCGAAGGTGGCCACAGGTCGTCCGAGGTCAGCTCGGTTTCCGAGGATTATCGCTGCTATCAAAAGGAAGATTCGGGTGAATCCAGTGCGTTCAATATGGAAAATGGCAAAGGAACATGGGATCAGTGACTTTACGGCACGGAAGATCGTAAAGGAAGATTGCGGGGCGAAGTCGAGGGCACGGAAAAAAAACTCACATGATTACCAACCGCATCCGGGAGCTACAAGAACGATGCAAGAAAATCTTGAACTTCCTTAAGCGAAAAAATCCGGCAATTCTGTTCACCGACGAGAGCATGTTAACCGTCGATCCCGTATCAAATTCCAGAACCGACCGGTATATTAGTTCTCTTTCGGTAAAAGACGTGGCCGACAAGCACAAGAACGTGTATCTGACCAAGCATCCTGCTAGCGTTATGGTGTTTGGATTGGTGGCTTCCGATGGCAAAAAATGGACTTGGTGTTCATTCCAGAAGGCGACATGGTCAACACGGAGTTCTACATCGGGATTTTAAGTAAGTATGTTCTTCCGTGGATCAAAGAACAGTACGATCCGAAGCCAAATGTTGTATTTCAACAAGATGGGGCTCCGTGTCAAACCTCGAATCGCACTCAGAAGTGGTTGCAGGAACATCTTCCGTTCTGGGCGAAGGATATGTGGTCGCCATCCAGCCCCGATCTTAATCCGCTGGATTACTCAATATGGCGCGTCGTGAAGGCCAAGGCCTGTTCTAAACGCCACCCGAGTACAGCAAGCCTCAGACAAAATTGACCCGTAGCTGGAGAGAAATGGATCCAGACTACATTATTAGAACCTGCCGTTCATTCCGGAAGCGTGTGGAGGCCGTAATTGCAGCAAGTGGAAACTCGATCGATGATTAACATAGTTTAAGGTTCTACAAAGGGTCAATAATTTGTTTACTTCTTCTTTTTGAAATATTCTTCGATCATCATTTTTTAAATGTATGGGTAAAATTCATTGGAAGTGCATGTCCCCACGCCAAAACTACCCATGTTTCATAAATATCAACTGGTATGGTGAGCAAAATTTAACCTTCTTCCTTCATTTCAATACAACAGCAAATGTGATATCACACTATCTAGTGCATAAGAATGTAGCAGACAAAACGCTCACACTGCCAGACAAGGCTGTATGCAAGTTTTTTTTACACCCCTGAACGGGAACGCGAATACCAGGCTACGTGCACTGCTGCCATTAACCCTGTTAGTGTTGAATTCAATCTTCTGTGGCTTTTTAAATTGAACCGGTAAAATGTCTAGAATTGTCGTTTTTATTTATTCACCATTAAATACATCCATTCATCTATATTAGTTAACAGCGGTAGCCTACATTTTCCAACAACACAAACACCGGTGACCAAGGAACAGCTCATTAGCATCATAAACAAATAGCCGGCTTAAGCATATTCAACATCGGCACCATCGAACCATCGTGGACACCTGACAACAACAGCAACTAGCCTCGAGTGAACCTCGGTCTTGCAGACGCAGCACTTGGCAACAACAACGACATAGGACAACGACACGGACTATGGCCCCCGCTACCTGGGTAGAGAAATGCAACGTTAGGACTTTTAGGGCCACTTGGTAGGTTTCAATTAATTTGGATTAATAAAGCTCAGTCTCAATTGAACCTTCTTTTTAAAAACATCGTTTGAAGAATCCGTTTATTAATTTATTAATGAGTCAAACTTCACAATTGCTTGTTTTAATAAACTTAAACCCATTGCTAGAGGCAATACATCTGGCAACGCTTTTTCAATGATACTTTTACGATTGCCGGCAAAGCAGTAAAGTTGAAGTACACTCAAAAAATTCCACACGTTATCATCATGTGTCTCACACTTAATTTTGCGCTTATTGTGAAACACATCCATTTCATGTGTGAATCTTATGCTATGAACCATGCCTGAACACTATGGATTTGAATTGTGACACACTTGGATTCTATGTGTCTCATATGGTGATATCAATAGCTTTGCACACCATAGTTCAATATTCTACAATATTCTACTTTATTGACTTCTACTTTACCGACACGAAAAAATTGAAACGACAAATATATAATCAAAACTGCCAGAGACCAGAGCTATCACATATCTTTTTAATGGGTCTGATTTGGGATTCGATCATGGACTGTTGGGGTGTGCTGCTGCCGGAGTCTTCGTTCTATCTCACTGTGCCAGGGTTGTTCTCATATATGAGGCGGGTTAATAGGATAAAGTCACAACTCTTGTTTTCGATGTTTACCTTTCTGAGCAAGCAATTCACATCGTATTGAAATTCAAAACACTTTAAATCCATCTGTTTTGAACAGTAGCGTGATTCAATGTGCAATACACTTGAATAGAAAGTGAAAAATTTTCAACATTTCAAAGTTTGAAACACTCTAAATTAACGTGTATAACACATCGAACCAAGGTGAAATACACTTAAAGTAAATGTGATTCTGCATTTAAAAAATCAAGTGTTTAAACACTTCGATCAAACGTGTGAAATTTTTTGAGTGTAGTTATGTTGGTGATCAATTTTGTTCACCAAGATTTTTGAGTAGCAGTTGTTTTGGATTTTGTGTATTCGATTGTGTGTTATTGTGCTAAGCTTCGAAGAACACAAGTAAGTAAATACAGTGAATATGTTTTACCCAGGAAGTTTTCGTTCTAAAATCATGAAATACAAATGTTAAATTTTTGTATTCATAATATGAGAATGTATGTGTAAACCAATGATGATGATTGAAGAATATTTCAAAAAGAGGACGAATACAAATTTAATTACCCTTTGTAGAACCTTAAAGCATAAATAGAGGTACCGTCTGATAATTTCAGTGCTTGGTCTGATAATTTCAGTGTTTGCTACGAGATTTGTAGAACGTGTATCACTCAGACAAAGAGGATGGTTCCAACAGCCAGTGATCACGACGCGCAAGGTTTGAAGGTGCAAAACTCGAACGCTGCGCCCTTGACAGGAACCGCTGCCTTCATACTTGGTTGTCATTGCTTGTCACAAAATCTTCCACCCTCTCTCCCCTCTAAGAGCGTGACATTCGTCATTATCTAGAGAAAACATATTTTTTCCATGCACGCTAACCAGCGCATTCAGACGGTAAAAAATATGTTTCCACAAGCGGCTCAAAGTAGAAGAGGTGGTCCACTTATTTGTTTGTCAAATTGCTTTGTACAACGATTCGTTTCGACAAAAACATTTAGCTCTTGATGAATTAACCATCTATTGTAACAAAATCATCCTTTTTTTCGAGAATTTGTATGACTTCCTAAAGTGGTCCTGGATAGGTCCGTTACCCTACTGTCCCAATAAAAAAAATGTAAAATGTAAATGGGTATGCATTCTTCAGATTTTTGATCTTCGACAAAGTTGCGCAGTTTATCAAAGGTCCACTTTTGGTGTTGTTTTTAAACGAAGAACCTCTGTTTCCGGTTGCTATTTTGCTTGAAAAGTGAATTGCTCCTATCGAAAGTCACAACTCGATTTACGATTTGCGGCAGCGTTGTCAGATTGTTTTCAAGCTTTTTGGTATCAGTCCGCATCGTGCTCTCTTGCCGTGCGGATCTATTTGCTTTTTGCTGAAGGAAGTGTTACTACTACCTAAAGCTACAACAAATTTAAACAGCACTTTTCAGTGCTCAACCTATAAAAAAAAAATTCTACCTTGTTCAACTCTTATTCCTCTTCGATCCTTGTTTGGACCCTACCCGAGGTAATCCTTCTTGGATATCGATTTGGAAAATTCCTCTTCGATCCTTCAGATTCTTATAGTAATCTGCTTGGAAGTCGATTTGGATAAAAATTTACTGCCGCCATGGCGCCTAAACGCAAAAGAAAGGGGCAAACTCTTGATCCCCCTTCTGATGAAATTAATTTGAGTAATCAATTTGATTTGCTCACGGATGATGAGAATGATCCATCATCCAAGAAAAATTCTAGTAAACTTTCCCGGCTTAATGCCAAGAAGGAAGAGATTGCCCCTATTGTGATAACCACTTCCGATTACAATGCTCTTCGCATGGAACTTTTGAATTTCGTGAAAGTTAAGTTTTCACTACAAATTGGACGTCGGGATTTACCGTGTATTGGCTGAAACCTTGGACGGATTTAAATGTCTTCTCAAGTATCTTACTGAGAAGAAGCACAAATTTTTTACTTACGACACCAAAACTGAACGTGTGTTCAAGGTTGGCATGAAAGGACTGCACAGTGGTGAATCCCTGGATCAGATCAAAGATGAACTGGCAAAATTACTTGGAGTTGTGCCACTCCAAGTAATCAAAATGAAAATGAAATCCCATCCTGGCGATTCGCGCAACGGGATCTAATGATTTTTATTTAGTTCACTTCAAATCTAGTGAACTAAACAACCTTAAGGCCTTAGAAAAAGCTAGCCTTATGCTCCATGTCCGAGTGAAGTGGGAACACTTCAGGAAGACTGGAGGAAATTTCCAAAACCTCACTCAGTGCCGTAAGTGCCAGGGTTGGGGCCACGGAACTAAAAATTGCTACATGCCAGCTAAATGCATGAATTGTGGTGATTCCTCTCACGAAAAGGACGACTGTCCTGTGAAGGAAGATACTAAGAAATTTAAATGTTCAAATTGTGGTGAAAACCACAAATCCAATTTTTGGGAATGTAAGACTCGCAAAGCGATCCTACAATCTCGTTCTAACCGACAGGTACAACGGTCAGCGAGGAACAAATTCTACATTCGTACCCGTAGGTACAAATATCACCCCTGCTTCAAATTCTTCATCTGTACCTACTCCCCACGCTGCTAACAATGTTCAGCGAGTTAATGGAGCTACCTATGCTGCTATTGCAGCGGGTAGAAATCAAAATACTAACCAAAGTAATTCTAACGGAAATTTTGACAATTTTGACTTAGGAAGCATTACTGCATTACATTTTACAGAATTCATTAATTGACATGATTTCTGATATGCTTAAATCTAACTCCATGTTTGATGCTATTCAAACTGGAGTAAAATTTGCTAATAATATTGTCATGACTTTAAAATTCAGTAATGGATTTTAAAGCATTAAACATTTTAAATTGGAATGCTCGATCTCTTAAAGATAATGAAGACGAGCTATTTAATTTTTTGAGAGTTCATAACGTGCATATTGCCGTTATAACTGAAACGTTCCTTAAACCTGACCATAAGGTTAAGAAGGACGCAAATTACTTGATTTATAGAAATGATCGTCTTGATGGACCCTGTGGTGGCGTTGCCATCATTATTCATAGACGAATCAAACATAAAATTCTTTCTTCATTTGAAACCAAAGTTTTTGAAACTTTGGGAGTTTCTGTTGAAACAAAATTTGGACAACTTACGTTTATAGCTGCCTATTTGCCATTCCAATGCGTAGGCCAGCAAAAGAATTTTCTCAAGGGTGACCTCCAGAAACTTACCCGTCATAGGTCTAAATTCTTCATTATTGGTGATTTTAATGCAAAACACCGCTCATGGAATAATGCTCAAAGCAATTCCAATGGTAATATTCTGTTTGATGATTGTTCTGCAGGTTATTACACTATTCAATATCCAAACAGCCCAACATGCTTTTCTTCTGCAAGAAATCCCTCAACTATTGATTTGGTCTTAACTGATTCATGTCAACTTTGTAGCCAATTGGTTACCCATGCTGACTTCGGTTCTGATCACCTTCCAGTAACTTTTGAAATATCCCAAGAAATAATTTGTAATCCCAACAGCTCTACTTTCAATTACCATAGAGCTGATTGGGAGCAGTATCGAACATTTATGGAATATAACTTCGATCCAAACATTCCTTTGCAAACCAAAGATGAAATTAATTATGCTCTTGAATCTCTGACTACTTCTATAGTTGCAGCAAGAGCTGCCTCAGTACCAAAATGCGAGGTTAAATTCGATTCAATTATAATAGATGACGATCTTCAGCTCTTGATCCGTCTTAAAAATGTCCGTAGGAGACAATATCAAAGAACACGCGATCCTGCCATGAAGGTTATCTGGCGGGATTTGCAAAAACAAATTAAAAAGCGATTCTCTGCCCTGAGGAACAAAACTTTTGAAAATAATATTTCTAAATTAGACCCGAGTTCCAAACCCTTTTGGAAACTCACAAAAATTTTGAAAAAACCTCAAAAGCCTATTCCAGCGCTTAAAGAAGGTGGTAAATTTTGATCACAAATTTGGAAAAAGCTCAGAAACTTGCTAAGCAATTCGAGAGTTCCCATAATTTCAGTTTGGGTCTTACTAGTCCTATTGAGAATCAGGTTGCTCGGGATTATCTGAATATTTTCTCTCGGGAAAATATTTTCGTTGATTCCTGGGGGACTGATTTGGACGAAGTAAGGTCTATAACTAAAAAGTTTCAGAATATGAAAGCTCCAGGTGATGATGGAATTTTCTATATCCTCATCAAAAAACTCCCAGAGAGTACCTTGTCTTTCTTGGTAAAATTATTTAACAGATGTTTCCATTTGGCATACTTTCCTGATAAATGGAAAAATGCAAAAGTTGTTCCAATTTTGAAGCCGGATAAAAATCCAGCTGAAGCTTCTAGCTACCGTCCAATAAGTTTGCTTTCTTCAATAAGTAAACTTTTTGAAAAGATAATTTTGAATAGAATAATGCTTCACATCAATACGAACTCAATTTTTGCAGATGAGCAGTTTGGATTTCGCCATGGGCATTCAACTACTGATCAACTCTTAAGAGTTACCAATTTAATTCGTTCAAACAAATCGGAAGGCCACTCAACTGGAGTTGCTCTTCTAGACATAGAAAAAGCATTCGACAGTGTTTGGCATGAAGGTTTGATTGCTAAATTGAAAAAGTTTAATTTTCCACTTTATATTATGAAATTAGTTCAAAATTATTTAACTGACAGAACTCTGCAGGTAAATTATCAAAATTCCAAATCTAATCGACTACCTGTTAGAGCAGGAGTTCCTCAGGGTAGCATTCTTGGGCCTATATTGTATAACATTTTCACTTCGGACCTCCCTGATTTGCCTCAGGGTTGCCACAAATCTTTGTTCGCTGATGACACAGGCATTTCCGCTAAAGGAAGAAGTCTTCGTGTTATTTGCAGCAGACTGCAGAAAAGTTTAGATATTTTCTCTTCTTATTTACAAAAATGGAAGATTTCTCCCAACGCTTCCAAAACTCAACTTATAATATTTCCACATAAGCCTAGAGCTTTGTTTTTGAAACCTAGTAGTAGTCACATAGTCACTATGAACGGAGTTCCAATTTCCTGGTCAAACCAAGTGAAATATCTTGGATTAATACTTGACCAAAAATTAACTTTTAAAGATCACATTGAGGGCATTCAAGCTAAATGTAACAAATATATTAAATGTTTGTATCCTCTTATAAACAGAAAATCCAAACTTTGCCTGACGAATAAACTTCTAATATTTAAACAAGTTTTTAGACCGGCCATGCTTTACGCTGTGCCAATATGGTCTTGTTGTTGCACTACCAGGAAAAAAGCACTTCAAAGGATTCAGAACAAAGTTCTGAAAATTATTTTGAAGTTGCCTCCCTGGTACAGTACTACCGAAGTACATAGAATTTCGAATATTGAGACTTTAGAACAAATGTCCAACAAAATAATTAATAACTTCAGGCAAAAATCGTTGCAATCCTCAATTCCATAATTCCCTTTATACTTAGATAAGATTTAGTTTTAGTTTTTAGTTTTAAGCTATCAATTGTTATACTGACATGCAGGTTTAAAAAACCTGTTTAAAATACTGAATTTCCAAGACATGAACAATGTAAAAACACTTAGATATATATCATAACAATTAAGGCTGGTACGTTACTGCAGTAACTGGAGCACCTAGGTTTAAATGAAATGTAATTTTTTTTTTGAATTTGGAACAAATAAAGAGTTAAAAAAAAAAGCTTTTTGGTATTTAATGTTTACATACAAATCGGTATTTACAGAATTCATTGATTTTAAGTATATTCATGTCGTTTCTGAAGGTGAACATTCAAACTGTTTGCCCATTATTGTCATGGTAAATTTAGAACTGGTTGGTTGCTAATTTTCCATATCACGTCATGCCCCCTTTTAAGGAGTGCCCATAGTCTTCGATGTTTTATGACCGAGCTTCGGTCTTTGGACTTAGCCCCTTACAGTCGTTCGTTCAGTACAAAAAGCATACCATTTTGTAAATTTAATTTTGGCAATTTAATTTATTTTCTGGCCCTAGTTGAAGCATGCAGCATTCATCTTTAGTTTCACGTGAAATTATTTAATAGTTCATTTATTTGCATTGAATTTTACATGCATCTGTAAACAGTGAACATAACAGTGAAAAGTTCAACTGCAATTCATTGAATTTTCAACGAAAAACGATGATAATTGATATGAACCTGATCGTTAAACGTGTATTTTTAAATTCAAAAACCTGCTCCAGTCTGTTGTTGAAAATTAAAGAATTATGTTTATCTGTGTATGAAACTTAAACTAAGCCTAAGATCCCTGGATCGAAATGTTGGCGTTAATCAAACTGTAATCAGTTTTCTCGAGAGGAAATGGAGCTACCAATTCTTCAAGATCTTTAAACTTCCCCGAAAGCCTAGACTTTCCTGAAGTTTTGGGGGCTTCCCGGAAGTTATTCGAACTGCCTTAAAGTTTTCTGAGCTTCATTAAACTTCAATAAACTTCTCAAAATGTCCCAGAACTTCTCAGAACTTTTTAAAAGTTCCCTAAATTTTCCTGAAGTAAACTCAATTGAATGAACTTCAACATTGATCTTCTCTGAAGTTCTCGTTAATACCCTGTATTCGAAACTTCCATGAAGCTCATGGAACTTCCCTTAAAATTTCTAAATTTCGTTAAACTTCTCTGGACGTGCCTTTATGAAGTTCCTTTAATATTCGAGAAGTTTTCTAACGTTCTATCATTTTTATTAATATTCATACAACTTTTTTAAGGACCTGGTAATTTTTGAAACATTCCTGTAAAGAAAATTGCTAAATTCCTCGGAGTTTCTTGAAGTTATTTGATTTCCCTCGAGGTACTTATAACATGTCTGAAAATGCACTGAATGATACTGCCTGTAAATTCCAGATCTTATGTGAAGTTCTTTGGACTTCCCTGAACATCTCGGAACATTTCTGAAGTTTTTGGAAATTCTCTGTGTTTTTTAAAACATCTGAAAAGTTAATTAAACTACCCTGAGGTTGGTCGGAGACGAGCCAGCCAACGGCTGAAAGTCTCCTTAATAAAGATATATATATATAAAAAAAAATACCCTGAGGTTCGTAGGTATCTCAGAAGTTCTTTTATTTATTTTAATTCTCCTGAAGTCCTTGGTATTACCATTAAATAAATAGAACTGTCCTTAAAATCTTTATACTTTCCCGAACATTTTTAGACTTCTGTAAATTTTCCTGAACTTTAAAAAATCAGGAGTTATCTAGGATTCCCTGAACTACCCGGAACTTTCTTTCTTCTTTGGAAAGATTCTCGAAATTTTCCTGAAGTTTATGAAGCTGCCCCAAATCTCTCGAAGCTAATTTTTTCAGATCTTTAATCTTCCCCGAAATTCTGGACGTCGCAGAATTATTTGAGACTGCCCATAAGTTCTCTGAGCTTCCATGAAGATTTCTAGACCTTGCTTCCCTGAGGTCCTGGGAGCTTCTTTAACGTTTATACGATTTTCCTCAAGTTTTCTCGACTTTCTAGAATTTCGTAAAAGTTTCTGCAATTTCCCTGAGGCTGATGGAACCACTTCAAAGGGAAGTGCCCCACATTTTGAAGAATTCGCAGAATTTCCCTTACTATCCCAAAGTCAATTCATGAAACTTCCATGAATCCTTGGTATTTCCACTCCTCGGAACATTTGTTTTGAAGTTCCCACGATTTTTGTGGACCACCCTGAAGTGCTCACTACTTTTCTGATGATATGCTTGGAATTTCCGTTAAATTAATATTTGTAGTCTGGTTCGTTTATCCGTCCTGCAAACTGTTCTAACGATCTTAGCAACACGACGGTTTCTGCACTTCCATGAACTTTTCAGAGCTTCTGTGAAGTTTTTGATTTTTTTTCTAAAGTTCTTTTAACTTCCCTGATGTTTTCTGGACCGTCTTAAGTTTCTGAAACTTCTTTAATGGTCTCGCTATTTTTCCTAAATTTAATGCAACTGATCTTATGTTTTTGAAATGAACTAGTAGTTCTCGGAACTTTCTTGAATTTCTCGCAATTTTCCTAATATTCCTAATATGCCCTTATGTTCTCAGAAAATATATTAAAACTTCCGCGTAGTTATGAAGGTTCTTAAAATTCATCCAATCAAATTTTTTTGGAGCCTCATTGAAATTCTTGGAATTTCCATGAAATTCTCATAAATTTTTGAAGGTTCTCAAAATTTGTGTGATGTTAAACCGTTAATTCAAATTTTATAATGCTTTCCATATTTTCTGAATTTCCCGGCTTTTTATTTGACGATCATAGGACTCCGAACTTCTTTGATGATTCCAGGATTTTTTTCTTGAAATATCTGTACAATTCCTGCATTCATTCTGAAGTTAATCAAATGTTCCGGAATAATAGAGTAGATCAAAGTATTGGTTCCAGTGATGAATATACCCAACACGGAAAAATGGCCTGGAAGTACTCAACATTTTTGCATATTCGATAAAGTTCCCAAAACATTTTTAATGTTCATTGAACATTGTTCATACAGCTGCTCAGAAGCTCTCGAGTTCTTGATTCACGATTTTTTATGAAGCTTATGAAACTGCCCTGAAGTTATTGGAACTTAACCTTAAAGATCTTTAAACTTCCGGCATGCTCAGAACTTTCTTGTAGCTTTAGGTTTTTGAAACTTCTCTGAATATTTCCTTAAATTCTTGGAACATCTCTGATGAATTTGAAGCTTTCCTTAAGTTCGAAATTCCTCGAAAGAGCAATGAACTTCCCTAAATATCTCAGAACATCAAAAGTTCCTGCAATTTTCAATAACTTTTTTTTTTTTTTATTCGGTTAAATATTATCCACGCGTTAGATTTAATTTTTCGCTTCGAATTAGTTTTTTCATAGCATTTTCTGAATATTGTTTACAACAATGAATGTTTTTCAAAAAATTTTTTAAACATGTACTGAGCACTCTAGAGTCAATAAGTTAATTAGGATAATGTTTAACAGCAATTATTGCATTTGCACTATTTTTTGTTTTGTGACCGGCATCAGTTTTTTTTTTTGTTTTGGGGTTACTTTGACAATACTCGATTAATGTTGAAAAAATATGCGTGAAACTCAAACAACCTAGTTCAAGAAATATGAAACTTTGAATAAGGATTTAATCTGAAACATCATAAGCAATAAGAATACAGTATTACATTTGTGATGGCTATTTCAGAAATACATGTGATAGGTGATTGTTTGAGTGATTTTTCAACAAAAGAAAAACAAGATTTTTTTTTCAAAAATTTGAAAATATGCGCATACTATATATTAAAACTCTATACGTTATCAAAGCTACAAAATTAAACCAATGTTGTCAATAAGGAAATAATGCAGAAGGTAAATTTAGCCATTATATTATACTATCAAAGTTACCCGCATTATCAAAGACACCTCGTTTTATGGTATCTGTCTTCACAGGAACACGTGAGCACTCATAAGAGACCCAAATGAAATCTGCTCGGCATATTGCTATTAATTCATTTGGAACTCTCTTTGAATTTCTCATTGGAATTCTCTTGAAACTTCCCAAGAAATTTCCTAGGAATTCCGGACTGATTTGTGATAAGGGCGTACATGCTTTTGTAAACAAAGTGTTCAATCACCGATTTCTCGCGGATAAATGCTCAATCTCACGAACAAACTATGCTAAATGGTAGAGGAATCATTCATCTACCTGATCATTGTTCTCAGTCTCCGAGATTGAGCATTGTTTACAAAAAAATGTACGCCGTAATCACGAATCAATCCGGAATCTTCCTTTGAGTTTCTTTGAAAATATCTCCAGAATTATTAGAGTTTTCTTAAAATTCCTATGGATTTTTTATTTCAAAATTCTCTTCGGAACATCTGGGAAATCGCATTAGTATTCATATACGTTTACTATCCGATGTCTTTTTTTATTTATTCTGAATTTCATTTGAATGCTCATCGGAGTTCACTTGGTATTCTTTTACCAATCCCCATGGAATTTTCTTCAGAATTACTTTGAAACCACATTGAAATGCTACTAAAAACTATCTTGGGTGTTCTTTTCATAATTTACTTTTAATGCTTCTCAGAATCACCATGAAGCTCAAAATAAAACTTGCTTGGAAATCTCCCAGAACTACTTACTTCTTCTTACTTACTTCTCCGGAATTCCTTAGGAATATTCACTAGATTCGTTTGAAATTCTCCACAATTTTTTTTTTAGAAATTCTCATCAGAGTTCTCATGAATCTTTCGTGGCCTTACCGAGTGCTGGGAATTTTCAGGTAGGGTCCATTTTCGGCCTATTAAGCACAACCCACACTTAGTATTTCTTAATCTAGCGTATTTAAGCATCAAACGAAATGTTATTATTACTGATGGCTTCCAAATTTATTTACCTTTCCGTACGTACCGTAAGATTTGAAAAAGAGAAACAAATTGTTGAGATATTGTTGAAAGTCTCACACTATTTCTTGACGCCAAACCCTGTCTACGGATTCTAAACGCATTGAAACGCCATTGAAACGCAAATGAATTTAATTCGGCCCATCGGATGAAGATAAAGATTGATTCGATCGGAGCGAGTCATTTGTATTTGAGAATATTGGGTGCAAACATTCATATCACGCGTTCTTATTGACTTCGTTCGGTAGCATTTGAGCTTAAGTATCGTACCAAATGCATAATTTACCTGTTAAAACTGAAATCATGGATATATTTGATGTTTCCTGCTTGATAGGCCCAAAATGGGAGCTTAGGCCGAAGTAGTTCTATACCCTACCAAAGAGTATTTTTTGTTAAGAATTGCCCAGTAGCCAATCCTTTCCAAATCCGGGATCTCGGAAGTTTTTCATAACCCGACACCTTGAGTATTGTTCGTAGTCTTAGTGTCTTAAATACTGCATTGCCATCTTTGCTTGCTAAACTTAGGTAGCAGGACAAGCCAGTTTTATTAGTTCAATAAACTAGGGAATTATTAACTTAATTTGAAAGACATAAAATTTCTTGATGAATTTGGATAAACCTGCCTATCAAACCTGCCGTTTGAAACTTCTGTCATAGATGTATAGAAGTTTCCCAATGATTTTCAGCAAATTTCAACAATGTTTTGCGCAATAGTTCAAAACCCATGCATTCCTCATAACACTGAAGTGCGACTAAGATCAGGACTTCGGATGGCCACAGGTTTTTCTTTCTAAGCAATCGGAGCAGATATTCAAGTATAACCAATCCTATAAAACCATGATTTATTCAAAAGTGGTCGGAGCTGTTGAAAAGGATGGCCGCATGTTAATCCTCCAGGTCAAAACTTTCAAAATTGACCAATTCACTGAACCTATTGCATTACAAATTGATAAGATTTTTCTGAGCTTTGGTAATTTTGTAGTATGGATTGAATCTGAATCTGAATGCTTTGAAAAACAGTATAAATTAAGTTGTCGGACCAATAACGAAGAGGTTCAAATTTTAGCAGGGAATACCGAAAATCGTTGACTCCGGAGCAGACCTCCACAAGCTGACTATTTTTTTTTTAATTTTCGAAAAACATTAGGATGTTTCATGTCCATAGCGATTGAGACTGATCGTGAGTGAATTCATTGGCAAAAGAATTTCCGTTTGTCGTAAAACCACTGGCGGTCAGGTGCTGATCATTCGGATCATTCATGGTATATTCTGATGGCTGATGATAGTCGCTTTTTAAGCACTGCACTTTTATGACACCTAACAAACTTCAAATGAGAAAACTAAATAGAGAAAATATCAAAACAATTCTGAAACATTTCATTCCTTCTAAAATAAACTATTGGCCGCTTCTCCAAACAGTTCACCCCCTCCACTCCAAACCAGTCTAATGTATGGGCGCTGACGCAATCGACGGTAGGTGGGAAGGCTCTTCATGCTTTCACATCAATACTGGAAAGTACACCAGCAGCGGTGTGGTTCGTATAAAATTTGCGAGTTTGTTTCATCTTCCAGCTAACTAGTCTTCCTATACAAAAAGATAACCAAATAGAAGAAAGAAATATTCTCTTTCTTGTCCTTTCCTTCTGGGTGGGATTCGAGTTCTTAAAGTAAGGAAACCACTCCGAAATGAAAAAAATAAATTCCGGAGTCTGACGAGTGTCTTCTTCTTCTTCTTCTGTTTCTTCTTCCCGGCCAGTTATTGGTGTTTGAATGTATTTAGCTGGTCTCGACGGTGCCACCCCGAGTGTCAGTGCAGAACGGGGTGGCATTGGGAGAAACGCCATACACAAAAGCGCTTCGGTGGTGATGGTGGTAGGTTTCCGAAGGGAGCACGCCTTCTAAGGGGGTTATCGCATATAGCCTCCTCGGTAACCGCCACCCAGCTGTGCACCGCTGACCGCACGTTCCGTCGCTTTTTCGATGCTCCGGGAAACGCAGCGGTAGCAGCACACGTACGCCAAACATCACTTGAACAGTATCCGGCGAAAGGCTCTCCGGAAGTCCTTGTTAAAGATGGTGTAAATGGCCGGGTTCAATGCCGAGTTCATGTAACCCAGCCAGAAGGCCAACGAGAATGCAAAGTCCGGTATGCGGCAGTCTTTACAAATTGGCACCAGTATGTAAAGGAAGAAGAATGGTAACCAGCAAGCAATAAAACTTCCCATAATCAATCCCAGGATCAGCGTGGCTCGCTTTTCCTTCTTCCTCGCTATCCGTCGTTTCTCCTTCTCCGGATCCCTGGGTTTTGGCTTTGGCAGTGCTGGTTCCATTTCACTGCAAGCACTATCATTCTGCTTGGCCGAAATCGATATGGCTTGCCCTCCCATCGCCGTTGGTCCCACCCCCGCACAATTGCCTCTCGCATTATTATTCTTATTACGACCCTTTCCTACCTTCTTGCCGAAAATTGGTTGACACAGCCTAAACTTGAGCGGTTTTACTACCGCGCATCTACTAATTACACCCGAATCTGAACTCGAAGGATCAAATTCACTCACCATGTCCGTTTCTATTCCTACCGAAAGTGCTCTATTCCTAGCTAACCCTGGACTAACCACCACCCCGGAACTACTGCTACCCCCGCGGCCCGCAGCTGCCCCGTTGTTCCCTCTCAGCAATGGCAGTGACGTGAGACCTATCCCCGGTTTACCCACTTGAAGCGTATCTTTCATCTCCAACACGGCCGCAGCGTGGTCGTGATCTGCCGCCTCGCTGGTGGACATGTCCGACGCAAAGTCACACGTTACCGTCGGAATGGCCATCTGCGCTTGACCACTACTACCGCCGACTAGCCCCCTCGGAGGGGGCTCTATCGTCGCAATCTGCTGCTGGTGCTGCTGACTGGGACCGCTACTATGATTGTTATTGTTGTTGCTATTGGCCGCCGCGTACTGGCTGTTGCCGTTGGTTGATGCCGGTGCCACTGCACCAGCTGACACCGACGAGGCACTGGGAAGCGATGGCATCGGATTGGCTGGACGCGTAAAGCTGGTGTCCTGGTGGGAGAGGAACGAGATGATTTAATAAGCATTTGTGAGATTCGGTTACATTTGGGTGGAAAATTTTCCAAACTTCAAAGTAAATAAAAACTTTCCAAATAGAAAAATGAAGCTTTTCATGCTTCCGTGAGAAGCTTTTCAAGTTTTACTGAGAATCTGTGACAAGTTTTTGAAGATATTTTGAGAAGATTTACAAAGCTTTATTGACAACCTTTTCAAACTTCTGTGAGAAGCTTTCCCATCTTCTATGAGAACCTTTTCCAGCTTTTGTGAAAACTCTTGCAGTTTCTGTTAGATGCTTTTCCAGTTTGTATCAACAGCTTTTTAAACTTCTAATAATGGCTGTTCAAAGCTCTAAGCGAAGCATTTCTAGCATCTGTAGGAAGCGCTTTAAGCTTCTGTGAGACGCTTTTCAAGCTTCTGTGAGAATCTTTTCAAGCTTCTGTGAAAAGTTTTCCAATCTTCTGTGAAAAGCTTTTCAAACTTCAGTAAGAAATATTACAAGCTTCTGTAAGAAGCTTTTCAAGCTACTGCGAGAATATTTTTAAGCTCCTGTGAGAAGCTTCTTAAGCTTTTGTGAAAATCTTTCCAAGCTTCTGTAAGAAGATGTTCAAGCTTCTCTGAGGAGCTTATGTGACAATCTTTTCATGCTACTGCGACAAAAAGCTTCTGTGATAAGCTTTGCAAGCCTTTATGAGAAGGTTTTCAAGTTTCTCTGCATAGGTTTTCAAGCTTCTGTGAGAAGCCTTTCAAGCTGCTATAAGAAGTTTACCATGCTTCTGTGAGAAGCTTTTGAAGCTTTTGTGAGAAGCTTTTGAAGCTTCTGTGAGAAGCTTTTCAAGCTTCTGTGAGAAGATGTTCAAGGTTCTATGAGAAACTTATCAAGCTTCTGTGAGAAGATTTTCAAGCTTCTTGAGAAGCTTTTCAAGCTTCTGTGATTAGCTTTTCAAGCATCCATGAAAAGCTTTTCAAGCTCCTTCGCATAGCTTTTCAAGCTTCTGTGAGAAGCCTTTCAAGCTGCTGTAAGAAGCTTACCAAGCTTCTGTGTGGAGCTTTTGAAGCTTCTGTGAGAAGCTTTTCAAGATTCTGTGAGAAGCTTTTCACGCTTCTGTGAGAAGCTTTTCTGTTTCTGTAGGATGCGTAACAAGCATGTTTTTTTTTCTGTAAGAAGCTGTTCAAGCTTATGTGAGAAACTTTTCGAGCTTCTTTGAGATGCTTTTCAAGCTTCTATGAGAAGCATTTCAAGCTTCTGTGAGAAGCATTTCAAGCTTCTGTGAGAAGCATTACAAGCTTCTGTGAGAAGCATTTAAAACTTCTGTGAGAAGTTTTTCTGTTTCTGTGGGATAATTTACAAGGATATTTTTTCTGAGAGAAGCTTTCCAAGCTTCTGTAAGAAACTTTTCGGGCTTCTGTCAGAAGCATTTCATGCTTCTGTGAAAAGCATTTCAAGTTTTTGTGAGAAGTTTTTCAAGTTTCTGTGAGAAGCTTTTCAAGTTACTGTGAGAAACATTTCGAGCTTTTGTATAAAGTTTTTTAAAGCTTCTGTGAGAAGCCTTTCAAGCTTCTGTGAAATACTTTTCAAGCTTCTGTGAGAAGCATTTTATGCTTCTGTGAAAAGCATTTCAAGTTTCTGTGAGAAAATTTTCAAGCTTCTGTGAAAAGCTTTTCAAACTTCCGTGAGAAGATTTTCAAGTTTCTGTTAGAAGCTTTTCAAACTTCTGTGAGAACTTTGACTATATGTTTATTAGTATTACTTCTACGTGAAGTCAACGATTTACATAGTTGAAGATGCTAATTTCAAATAACAGACTGTAGTGGTAATTTTTATACGATAGATGGAGTAGATGAAGCATAGAGTTGATAGTTCCGTTAGAGTACGGCAGTGTGAAGATTGTATATAGATATTAGAATAGCGAACTAGGACAACTTTTTTTAAGGAAGGTACAAATCGGTTTTTTTCATCTCTCTTTACCAAACTCCCCCTTTGGAGAGGGATGGTGAGGGGTGTCCCCCCCCCCGCCACCACTGGCAAAAAGAGATGAAAACCGACCCGTTCAAGTACCAACTGTGTGTTTGAAACAGTTCTACCGATTTTTACCGCACTTCAATTGTTATTTGAAGGAAAGCATCCAGTCGTAGGTTTGGAAAATTGCAACTATTGTTTACCCCTACCACGATATGTGCTCCTGTCATCGTCCTGTCGAAAAAAACCGATTTGTACCTTCCTTAAAAAAAGTTGTCCTAGTTCGCTATTCTAATATCTATATACAATCTTCACACTGCCGTACTCTAACGGAACTATCAACTCTATGCTTCATCTACTCCATCTATCGTATAAAAATTACCACTACAGTCTGTTATTTGAAATTAGCATCTTCAACTATGTTCTGTGAGAAGCTTTTCGAGCTTTTGGAGATGCTTTTCAAACTTTTGTTATAAGCATTTCAAATATTGTGAGAAGTATTTCATGTTTCTATGAGAAATATTTTATACTTCTGTGAGAAGGTTTTCAAGCTTCTGTGAGAAGCTTTTCAAGGCTCTGGCAGAAGCTTATCAAGCTTCTGTGAGAAGCTTTTCAAGCATATTTTTTCTGTGAGAAGCATTTCAAGCTTCTGTGAGAAGCTTTTCAAGTTTCTTTGAGAAGCTTGTTAAGCTTCTGTAAGAAACTTAACATGCTTCTGTGAGAAGCATTTAAAGCTTCTGTGAGAAGCATTTCAATCGTCTGTGAGAAGCTTTTAAATTTTCTGTGTGAAACTTTTCAAGCTTCTGTGAGAAGCTTTCCACGCTTCTGTGAGAAGCTTTTCAAACATCTGCCAGAAGTTTTTCTGTTTCTGTAGAATGCTTTACAAGCGTATTTTTTCTATGAGACGTTCTGTGACGTTCGAGCTTCTGTGAGTAGCTTTTG
Organism: Ochlerotatus camptorhynchus; assembly: GCF_037179485.1. NCBI lineage: Eukaryota > Metazoa > Arthropoda > Insecta > Diptera > Culicidae > Ochlerotatus > Ochlerotatus camptorhynchus. The sequence continues at coordinate 39,975 of NW_027040835.1, forward strand.
AAACTTCTGAGAGAAGCTTACCAAGCTTCTGGAAGAAGCTTATTATGCTTTTATGAGACAATTTTCAATCTTCTGTGTGAAGCTTGTCAATCTTCTGTGAGATGCTTTCCAAGCTTCTACGAGAAGCATTTCTAACTTCTGTGAGAAGCATTTCAAGCTTCTGCGAGAAGCGTTTCAAGCTTCTTTGACAAAAATTTTTAGCTTCTGGGAGAAGCATTTCAAGCTTCTGTGAGAAGCATTTCAAGCTTCTGTGAGAAGCATTTCAAGTTTCTGCGAGAAGCTTTTCATACTTTTGTGAAAAGTTTTCAAGCTTTTGTGAGAAGCGTTTCAATCGTCTGTGAGAAGTTTTTAAATCTTCTGTGCTTCTGTGAGAAGCATTTCAAATATCTGTGAGAAGCATTTCAAGCTACTGTGAGAAGCTTTTCAAGCTGCTATGAGAAGTTTTGCAATCTTCTGTAAGAAACTCTTCAAGCTTGGGTGATAAGCTTTTTACGCGTCTGTAAGAAGCTTTTCACGCGTATGTGAGGAGCTGTTCAAGTTTCCGTGAGAAGCTTTACAAGGTTCTGTGATAAGCTTTTCATGCTTTTGATTGAAGCTTTTGAAGCTTTTGAAGCTTGTCAAGCCTTTGTGAGATGCTTTTCCACTTTTTGTTAGACGCTTTTACAGTTTTTATCAGCAGCTTTTCAAGCTTCAGATAATGACTGTTCAAGGCTTTGAGCGAAGCATTTCAATATTCTATGAAATACTTTCCAAGCTCCATGGAGAATTTTTTTTTTTAATTTGAAGCGAAGATTTTTAAGCTTCTGTGAGCAGCGTTTCTAGCATCTGTGAGAAATATTTCAAGCTTCTATGAGAAGCTTTATAAGCTTCTATGATAAGCTTCTCAAGCTTATGTGAGAAGCTTTTAAATCTTCTGTTAGAAGTTTTTCAAGCTTTTGTGAGAAGCTTTTTATGCTTTGTGAGAAACTTTTTGAGCTTCTGTGAGAAGCTTTTAAAGCGTCCATGAGAAGCTTTTAAAGCGTCCATGAGAAGCTTTTCAAACGTCCATGAGAAGCTTTTCAAGCATCTTAGGGGAGCTTTTCAAGCTTCTATGGTAAGTTTTTCAAGCTTGTGTGTGAAAATTTTCAAGCTTCTGTGTGAAAATTTTCAAGCTTCTGTGCGAAGCTATTCAAGCTTCTGTGAGAAGCTTTTCAAGCTTCTGTGAGAAGCGTTTCAAGCTTCTGTGAGAAGCGTTTCAAGCTTTTGTGAGAAGCTTTTCAAGCTTCTGTGAGAAACTTTTCAAGCTTCTGTGACAAGCTTCTCAAGCTTCTTGAGAAGCTGCTCAAGCTTCAGTGGAGAGCTTCTCAAGCTTCTGTGAGAAGCCTCTCAAGCTTCTGTGAGAAGCTTTTCAAGTTTCTGTGAGGAGCTTTTCAAGTTACTGTGAGAAGCTTTTCGAGCTTTTGTATGATGTTTTTCAAGCTTCTGTGAGAAGCTTTTCAAGCTTCTGTAGAAAGCTTTTCAACCTTCTGTGAGAAGTTTTTCAAGCTTCAGTGAGAAGCTTTTCAACATTTTGTGAGAAACTTTTCAAGATTTTGTGAGAAGCTTTTCAAGATTTTGTGAGAAGCTTTTCAAGATTTTGTGAGAAGCTTTTCAAGGTTTTGGGAGAAGCCATTCAAGCTTCTGTGACAAGTTTTACAAGTTTCGATGAGAAACTTTTCTGGTTTTGTGGGATGCTTTACATGTATATTTATTCTGTTAGATGCTTTTCAAGCTTTTGTGAGAAGCATTTCAAACGTTGTGAGATATATTTCAAACTTCTATAAGAAACATTTTATGCTTCTGTGAGAATCTTGTCAAGCTTCTGGGAGTAGCATTTCAAGCTTCTGTGCTAAGCATTTCAACCTTCTGTGAGAAACTTTTCAAACTTCTGTGAGAACATTCAAAGTGTTTTTATGTTACTTCATACGCGAAGTTAACGATTTTCAGAGTTGGTTGGAAATGCTAACATGAAGCTTTAGTGTGATGATTTATTAGCTAGAGAATGATCTTTAGAAGAGGGTAGGTGGATAGTTCCGTTAGAGTACGGCAGTATGAAAATTGAATAGAAGTTGAAAATGAGCGAAGGGCCATTAATGCAACAGTTTTTTTTTTAAGATAGACGCACATCTTTTGCCTAACCCGTACGATGTACGCGGGAACTTGAAGTATGTCTCCAAGTTCACAGGCAAAAATGTGCGTCCCTCTTTTTGCTCATAAACTGACTGCGGCTGTGGAATAGTTCTAGCGACGTTTTCATCACTACCTAAAGCCCCACGTTGCGAGAGCATTTCCAGTCGATGGTGTGTTATAATGCAGTTCTTCTTTACTCAACTAATGTGTTGCTCCTCTCGTCATGACCAACGTGATCATCTCAGAGAGAAAGCAGTAGGGTGGTTGTTGCGTACTGTACCATCATCAGCATTGTTGACGGCTACTCCCGCCTTGAGTTGTTACATTCAAAGTGTTTTTATGTTACTTCATACGCGAAGTTAACGATTTTCAGAGTTGGTTGGAAATGCTTGGTTAGGCAAAAATGTGCGTCTATCTTGAAAAACTGTCGCATTAATGGCCCTTCGCTCATTTTCAACTTCTATTCAATTTTCATACTGCCGTACTCTAACGGAACTATCCACCTACCCTCTTCTTAAGATCATTCTCTAGCTAATAAATCATCACACTAAAGCTTCATGTTAGCATTTCCAACCAACTCTTCTGTGAGAAGCTTTTCCTGTTCCTATGAGCTTCTGTTGCTTTTGTTAGAAGGTTTTCAGCTTTTTGGTGAGAAACTTTTTTGTTTCTTTTGGATGCTTTATGGGCATATTTATTCTGTGTGAGGCTGCTCAAGGATATTTGAGAGACTTTTCAAGCTTCCGTGTGATGCTTTTCAAGCCTCTGTAAAAAGGTTTGATGCTTAGATGGGGTGCTTTTTCATGTGTGTTAAAAGCTTTTCATATAGTTGTGAGAATATTTTCATGTTTCTGTGAGATACTCTTCGTATTTATTCCAGAAGCGTTTCCTGATTCAAAGAGAAGTTAGAATAGAATCATTTTAATCTTTAATGAGAAGCTTTTCTGTTTCTGTGGGATGCTTTTCTAGCTCATGTGACAATCATTTTCAGAATTGGTGAGAAGCTTTACTTTTTTCTGTGGGAAGCTTTTCTAGGAAGCATTCGTTTCAATCTTCTGCGAGAAGCTTTTCTAGTTCATGTGAGAAACATTTCAAGCTTCTGTGTGAACCTTTTTATGTTTCTGTGAAAAGCTTTTCAATGTTCTATGAAAAAACATTAATGCTTCTGTGAAAAGTTCTTTTTACTTCCATGAGAAGCTCTTCCTTATTTTATGAGACACGTTTCCTTTTTTGTATGAGAAGCTGTCAGAGATAATTTGAGCTATTATAGCATCTGTGAGGTTCTAAATTCATGCGAGATTTATTCAGGCATCTGTGAGAAGTTTTAAGAGCATATTTTATGTGCTCCATAAGCGTCTGTGAAAAGCTCTCCAAAGCTGTTTATTAAATCCATTTCAATATGCTTTCAACACCTTTCACCGAAAATCTCGACGACATGACGAAATACTCCAATCCCACCCACTAATTGAAACATTTCCCCCAATAAATAAATCTCGTCCAACATCCCTCGGTACATCCGTTTTGAATCGAACCCATTCCCGGGCACTCACCTGTTCACTGGGCGGTTTGAGCGGCTTTTTCCGGATCCCCCGCCGGGCTCGTGCTTTCGCCGCGTAGTAGATCCTAATGTAGACGAACACCATGATGCAGCTGGGAATGTAGAACGATCCGAGCGCCGAGTACAGCACGTAGCCGATGTCTTGACTCAGCTGGAAAAGGGGAAAGCAGAGATGGAGGGAGAGAACCGGTTAGAAAATCACTTCAAGCCAATTGAGTGCCGGGAGGCGGCGGGTGATGCAACGGTGATGGTCTGGGAAAACGAACGACCATTAGTTTGGGGCCAATTGAAACGAGCACGATGCTTGGTACACATTTTCTAGCAGCAATCGTGCGACACTTAATTTTATTAATCTTTTGAGCATTTCCCGTTCGCCCCAGCTCGAGTGAGAGAGGAGCAATCTCAATGGTTCACATAAATTGAATTCGTGATAATTCGGTTGCGACGGAGCGTTCTGCTTCGAAAATTGTATTTTAACGATCTGGAATTATTTCGTATAATTCCTCCGGTTATTTTGTGATTGTTTACGAAAAGTATAGTGCTCTGCAGGATGGTTTCCATTAATTCTGCAGAAGTCAATCCAGCAGTTCGGTCAGGCGGACACCGAAAGGTTGGGTTCGCCCAGCGCTTTCTCGCTAATTGTCTTAATTTGCTAGAATTAATTTTCATTTTCTCCAATGTAATTTATTAGCCGGGCGATCGTAAACTAGCTCAGTCAAGGCAGGACGGCGCGATGGCTGCTGTTGTTGGCCATGAATCGCGAATCAGTTCAAGTACGAAACTTAGTCTACAGTGCGCTGGATAGCTCCGGAGGATCGGAGGCCAGCAGCGGGACTGGGAGTTTGGCGTAACAGCCAGCGCAACCAAGGGCAGGGTAAACTCTCTAATGTGATTAATGGCTGGACTCGTTTTCGTTTGGGAAGTGGGCCAAGGAGGGGTTTTCGGGAATATCGGAGCAAAAGTTTGTGATTTATAAATTTGCTGATAAATGTTTTACGCTGCGAGCTATTTTGCTTAGATGCAATTTTCGACTACCGTTTAGCGATTAACGCTGATTTAGTTGTATGAATTTAGGATTTTCGATCGACACCAGAGCTGGACGTTGGCGGAATGTTGGGTAGCGAAAATTGGGCCAGTTGTGCATTGTGCGATATTTTATAAAATAGAAGTAGTTTGTTTGTTTTATTTGAGGTCGCACGTGACTTCTCTGAGCATGCGACTTGATTACTTCTTGCACTGATAGTCAAGAGCTCATCCATAGACAAGTCACAAATAGCCTAAAAGAACTATGAATTTCCTGTACATGGTGCGTATCGAGATTTTTAACCATCCAGAAAGCTCTTGTCTTTGGAAAACCGTAGGACTACGTATTTCTTTACTATACTGGGGGTCACATTATGAAATCAAAAATTTGGCATGTAACGAAAATGGGGGCAGTTTTCAAACGCATATTTCTCAAAAAAATTAATGGAAAATGTGTCATGCAATATGTCAGTCGACGGAGAATTTATTCAGCAATTTTTTGGTGCATATTACAAATTATGAAAATAGTTAATCAATTATGAAATTTAACGAACAAAGGAAGATTTCCCAAACTAATCTGAAGAGCGGACAAATGGGATGGATCTATATTCCCTCGCACGGACATCACTTTCGAACTCGTGCGTAAATTTGCCTTCCACAGCGCTTCCTGGCGATCTGATCGGAGCTCGGAAAAAACTGATTACGCAAGAATAGTGGAAGAGGAAGAGCAGCCGAAATGTTCGGCCACAAAACTGTCACCAGCAGTTGCTGCCAGATAGTCGAGCTCGTCGGAGCTAGCAAACAACGTCAGAGTAATGGGAAAGGAGGTGCAGTGGAAAGGGATCTGCACACTACACCGTACAGTGTCCAGGCCGGATTGGATTTCCGTTGGTAAGAAAGGGGCAACTATAACTAGTTTACTCTATCATACCACCGAAAATACAGTCTGGCCTGGACACTGCACGGTGCAGTGAGAAGAGCTCTTCGTCGTTCCAAAATGCTTCTGTCAAATCACATCCACCGTGAGTCACCATCACCGCCCGACAGTACCCAATAGCAAGTTAACACTTAACAAATTAACGGAAATCTTCATCTATAGTCGAGCTGGTTGAAGCTAGAGTCGGTGTATAATGAGTCACGCCAAGAGAAAAACAGTTGAACTCGCATCACGGTTTTCGAAAGATTCCCTTTCTTTTAACTTGGCAACAGAGGACATCAACTTCAAATGACTTCTAGCGAGGAAAAAAATTAACGGCTGTAGTAAATCATTATATCAGTGATTTTGTCGAATTATCTTAAGGAAAAATTGTAGAAATTGTCATTACTGATCATTACAAAACGTATCGCATGACAAATGTAATGCTCACTGCGTGTATATGATCATTTCTTCGGTTTTATTTAATATTTAATTGCAATACCTTTCGTGGACCTTTCATAGCATCGTAATGCTTGTTTACTTTGCCCGATAGGTAGCCGGTTTGACAGTTCAATAGGTAGACTTGGCTTCACTCTTGGCGTGACTCATTATACACCGACTCTAGTTGAAGCTATGAGGCATCACTCAGGGTGACCAGTGAATCGAGAAAATCCAGGATTTCAAAGTCACGCGAATTTTGATCACATCATCACATTGGACTTTGAAAAATTGTCAAGACCTTTGGACTGGACTAGATTTTCGGGATACAGTCACTGAAGCAATATTACGGGAATTTTAGAAAAACACTTCCGAAGCAACTTTGAGCAGATTTAACAATCAATTCTAGAGATAAACTTTAAGAGAAATTTGTCTAAAACTCCATGTCAATTGTGTAATTTCAGAGTATTTTTTTCAAATAGCTTTATGGAAAAATGTATAACGAATGTGCAGAGGATTCCAGGATCCATGAAAAATACCAAGGGAAACGATCTTTCAGAGTACAATTCCAAAGAAATTTCGAAGAGTTTAAAGGAAATTTCTAGTATAATTTCAAGGGCATCTCGAAAAGAATTTCTAGATAATTTGAAAGGGAGTTAAGTGAATTTAATAATAGTTTAGAGAACATATTTTAGAAGAATTCTGAAAAGAGCTCTGTAAAGGGAAATGATTTGATAGGAAATGCTTGAGAATAATCACATCACATCCTGTTGAGTTTTGAGTGAATTTTCAAAGACAAATTTTTAAGACTTCGAACACCGAATTAAATTCAAGTCCTGCTGTCGTAGTCATGCTTAATTTACTTGTGTATTGCATAACCGGGAACATTTCCAAACTTCTGGAGAAAAAACGGTAAATGTATCATTAAATCAAGGCTATTTTTCACACAAATGGTGGTGTTCCATGGATAGTAAGTAATGAAAATTCTAATATAAAAACTTGGAAAAGTGGATAATAATAACTAATATTACTTTCACTTACAATAAGCCCCGCGTGTACGCATCACCAATATCAAATGGATATTTTCTTCAAACCTGGCACTTTGATTTTGATATTTAATTTATAAAGAATGATTGGCCCGGTCGCACCATGTTCCACTGGTCTGCCGCCATTGACTGCTTCTTTTGGAATTCGTTGTAATTTTTCTCAAACGCTTCGTATTTCATTCCAAACTTCACCGGCAGTTTCCTTCCGTGGATCATCCTTGGTCGGATCTGACATGATTCCGCCTTTTCGGGTTTTTTTTTCCAAAGGGCTGGTTACTCCGAACAGTGTGTCAAATATATTTTTTTTTATATCTTTACTAAGGAGACTTTTAGCCCTGGGCTGGTTCGTCTCCGGACACCCCAGAAGGGGGTATCCCAAAGGGAGAGAAGGTACAGAGTTTTTATGTTGCGGAGTTGAATGATGGTTGCGGTTCCAGAGGGGAACTTATTTTGCCTTACTGTCCTATGTTGCTGTCATCTTTTGTGTTTTCTGTTTTGTTTTGAGGACCCCATCAGAGCCCCACCGGTAGCAGCTGCCAGGAGAGACCTGGCACCCGCTACCGGCAGGGAATGCCGGGCCTACTGTCATAATGTATATGGGTTAAACCCTCTTGTAGATTCCGGCCTCCTTCGCGAAACATATCAGTTGTGCCTCTGCTACCGGGTCGTTCTGAAGGGCGTCTCGGATGTTGCCCGGGATCCCGTAAAGTTCTCGTGGTCCGTGGAAACAAGGGCAGTTTATAAGAATGTGCTCGACCGTCATTATTGTTCTGCAGGTGTCGCATCTTTGGGAGTGTGTGTGTGTGAAATATACAGATGAGCACACCTGTGAACTTTCATTCACACCCATGGTTAGACATTTTCATGATAATTAAAGCTACTGGCAACACTGTACTATATATGCGCCTGCTCTGTGCATCTATCAAAATATTAATCATTGTTGTTTACACAATCCAATTTTTTCTCGCGCATCCTAATGTTTTGAAAATAATTGGAATTTCCGTTGAAGTTCTGCCGTGGATTCCGCAAATATTTTCAAAACATTAGGAAGAGCGAGGTCATCAAGAAGGCTGTAAACTGGAATTCTTCCGGATGGTGCTGGAGTAGCTATCGGAAGACTTCGAGATCGGAGAACCTCGAACTGTTCAAATATCTGGTGCGGAAGCCTTTGATGTTTCAGAACAGTTTGATCGAAGTTGGGAAGAGGGTGGCATTCAGATATCATGCCGATCAGAATGCCGATTCGGAATGTGATTAGTGAGTTGGTTAGTGGGGAGAGCTAGAGTCGGTGTATAATGAGTCACGCCAAGAGAAAAACAGTTGAACTCGCATCACGGTTTTCGGAAGATTCCCATTCTTTTCACTTGGCAACAGAGGACTTCTACAACAACTTCAAATGACTTCTAGCGAGAGAAAAAATATTGCGGCTGTAGTAAATCATTATATCAGTGATTTTGTCAAATTATTTTAACAAAAAATAGTAGAAATTCTTATTACTAATCATTACCGAGCGTATCCCATGACAATTTAACGCTCACTGCGTGTTTATGCTCATTTCTTCGATTATATTTTATATTTTATTGCAATACCTTTCGTGGACCTTTCATAGCATCGTAATGTTTATTTATTTTGCACGATAGGTAGCCGGTTTGACAGTTCAAAAGGTAGACTTGGCTTCACTCTTGGCGTGACTCATTATACACCGACTCTAGGGAGAGCAAGACCCTGAAGGAGGAAGTGAAGGGAACGTCGAAGACGTTGGTAGATCGATTTAGGGCGGGGAGATTCGTGACGGAGCTGAAATCACAGCCGAAGGAGGTTAAGTGGAACTGTAAGATGTTAATTGGTCAGTTGTTGGGCTTGAAGGTGAGCTCCTGAAAGTCGCCATCGGTGAGTTGGTTGAAGGATAGGCTTAGCTCTCAGACACGACCCTGGTAGCTCGAACCATGTTCGGAGGTAGAATCTTCACCGGTGTTTGCTTTCCTACCACTAGAAAGCTGATGACGCATTTTTGACTGAGTCGATGGCTTTCGGGAGAAACTCCTCTCGTAAGCGTTCATCCGAATCTGAAGACTATGTGGACCGGTTTCCTCCGATGATGCACACTCACTTTGTCTACTTACCACCGTCATCTGTGGTTCATCCGAGTCCTCATAATACTCCAATCCAGTAGAAGTTATTGTCCTATCGGAAATTGGAAGTTCCTCCCTCAGAGATATCGTTGGCTGAGACCGTTGCTTATTAGGTTCAGAGCAGTTCTTTTCCGATAGAATTTGGGGGTAACGATCCGAGAGTCACAACAGTTAGGATCTGGGATAGGATTCCTTATTTTTTCCTTGATTTGTTTTCCGTCGATCTTGTTTTCCGTGCTGAGCACCAATGCTACCGGCGCCAGGGAGGCAGCTACCACACCTGGACCCTACCTATCGACCTATCAACTCATGGACCGGGGACCAACGGCTTTACTTCCCTTCCGAAGGAAGGCGTGATCAGAAATGTTATACCTCAGAACATGCCGGCCGCGCCGCTCTTCTTCCATTCCTTTATTTAAAGTCGGTCTCTGTCCGCAATATAAGGCCAATCACCGACGGACATCGATTGCCATCCATTGACGGCAATCGAATGTGCAGGAAGGCAGCTTCCACACCTGCGTAGTATATTGCACCCATTCAACACACATGGGATGGGACTAACGGTTTTACTTCCCTTCCGAAGGAAGACGTGACCAGAGATTTGTATGTCTCAGAAGGGATAGAATTCCACTACTTGTTGTTTTGTTGCTTCAAAACAAAACATGTGAACTGTCAAATTAACCGGGTTGTCAAACATACTGTTTGTCTTCCTTGTTATACTCCAGACCGTGTTCACTTCACCAATCGCAGTTCCTCAATTGAATATGGGATTCCCGATCAACTTCGACTTATTATTATTCCGCGTATTTTTACTGAAAAGTACCAACAAGTCAATTGCATGAAAAGATATTTACAGACGGGTCCCGTCTCAATGGATCCACTGGCTTCGGTGTCTTCAATGAAAACTCTAGCGCCTTCCGCAAACTTCAGGAACCTTGTTCCGTTTTTGTTGCTGAGCTGGCAGCAATCAACTTCGCATTGGGGATGATTTCCATGCCCGCAGACCATTACTTCATCTTCACGGATAGTCTCAGTTCGATTGAGGCTATTCGGTCGATGAAACAAGGTAGGCACTCATCTTATTTCCTTTCAAAGGTAAGGGAGCAGATGTGTGTGCTGGTCGAAAGATCATATATGATTACCTTTGTATGGGTCCCCTCACATTGCTCAATCCCAGGCAATGAGAAGGCGGACTCTCTCGCAAAGGTGGGTGCGCAGGAAGGCGAATTGTATGACAGGCAAATTTCACACGATGAATTTTACCATTTAGTGCATCAGAGTACCTTTTCGAGTTGGCAAACCGATTGGGACACTGGAAATCTTGGACGGTGGTTACATTCAATTATTCCTAATTTTTCTTCGAGAGCGTGGTTTAAAGGCTTGGGCTTAAGTCGTGACTTCATTCGCGTGATGAGTAGACTTATGTCCAACCACTACTCGCTAGATGCTCATCTCAATAGAATAAACCTCGTGGACAGCAACATCTGTCGGTGTGGAAACGGTTACGATGACATCGAACACGCAGTTTGGCAATGTACGGATAATGACGCCGCCAGAGAGCGACTTTTGAATACCCTCGAGGCCCAAGGAAGACAACCCTATGTTCCTATCAGAGACGTGTTGGCAACCCGTGATCTCTGCTATATGCAGTCCGTTTATGTCTTTCTTCAAATGTCTAGTATAAGAATTTAATTCCTTTTGTCTTTTGTCTCTCTTTATTAGTTTTTGTTTGTCTTGTCCCCCCGTCTCGATGAGTCTCATCGTCGCCTACTGGTCACCCACCATAGCCGGTCGAACTCCGGACGAAGCTAGAACAGCACTACCGTTCATACTGGCGACAACGCTCTGATGAGACAACGAAACCCTACCCCAAGCTCCTCCCCTGATCCTATCCTTCGAAAATGTACCCTTCTAACCTCGAGTAAGCCGCGAGTAATCGGCCCAACTCCTACTAGACATAGAATTAAGTGAATTTTGTTACACACAGTGAACAATGAATTATCGGCTCCGTAAAGCTAACGTGATTGAGCCTTCCAAATAAACGAACTAGATAAAAAAAAATACTGTTTGTGCAAACATCTAGGACATGCGCAACTACCCTACTAGCTCAAGAGGTACATCCATAGAGGTAACTCTAATACTAGAAGGTCCCGAAGATACGTGATCAACTTTTTGGCTCAGCTCTGGTACTCTCTTCGCTCCCAAGCTAATCGATGCACCCCTCGAAACATAGGAAAATCCAAGAACCCCTCATTTCATCTGTCAAATTTTCATAGCGAATCAAAACAAACATAGTGTAGTACTAGAATTTCGACTAGAAGTACGTTAATCGATTTGCTTGGGACCAATAGGCTAGTCAAGTAGTGAACCAATTTAAAATCGTTAGTTTTCACCGGTTGGTACATCTATCATCACACAGATATCGCTACAGTAGTATTCACAAGTGTCTCTTTCTGTTGTGTACTGTTTTGTATTGTATTTGACAAATAAAAATATTGTTCGAATGCCTCCGCCATGGCAGGACGGCCAATCCAACGGTCGTGTTTTACTTTATACATTTCTCCGTAAAGACAACGTAAATAGGGTCCAGCCCGTTTGCGATCACATACCATTATATAAACAATAAAATCAGTCTGATTACACTTTCGGCACTGACGGCACAGTTGCAGCACAAGTGAGTCACACCGAGAAAAAAGTTGGCGCAAAATACATGTGTAGAGTGGTTTTTCTTGTTTTCCGAGGGAGATAAATTCGCACTGTATTGCCATGGTCATCTGGGATGAGGCTCGCGTCTTAAGTCGCTGGTCCACCGAAGACTATCCGATTTACTTCAACCATTTTATAAGGTTCATTAATTGCTGTCAACAATTAAGGTTCAATTTACTTTGATGCATGTTTTAAAAATTCAAAAGCAGTTTTTATCGACGCATTATTTTAGATTGCAAAAAGCTCGCGTCATTTTGTGTAAAATATCAAAAGGAATCGAATAGTGCGAGCTTTTTGCAATCTGAAATAATGCGTCGGAAAAAAAACTGCTTTTGAAATTTTCCAAAAAGCATCAAAGTAAATTGAACCTTAAAGGATTGTGCTGGTCTTTCACCGAATACTCGCGAAAAAAAAAACAGCAGTAAAATCAAAACACATCGAATTTCCAGCGGGGCCTACTAAGATTTTTTTTCGAAACTGCATCAAAGTAAATTAATCCTTTATTTGGTTTGCTGTGTAATCGAGGGGAAAGCAGCGCCGGTGGTGTAGTGGTAAGCGTGATTGTCTCTCACCCCAACAGGCCTGGGTTCAATCCCAGTCGGCGTCGCCGGGATGTTCTGAGGCGTAACATCTCTGATCACGCCTTCCTTCGGAAGGGAAGTAAAGCCGTTGGTCCCCGGTTCATGAGTTGTTGGGTCGATAGGTAGGGTCCAGGTATGTGCAGAAGATGCCGAAAACAACAGTTTCGAGTACAAGGAAACCCTGAGTGTGGAAAAGAATCAGCGGACCTACGAAAAACTGGAACCAGGGATCGCCAGCTGCGCAGCAAGGTGTTGAGGTGCGTTTAGCCAACCCCGGTATTTCGATCCGAGATGTGGCCAGAAGGTACAACGCCAACTTTCAAAAGGTGTGGAACATCCGGATAGAAGTCGTACAAAGCCAGTAAACATCCGAACCGGCACATGAAGCAGAATTCCGTGGTCAAAAAGCGTGCAAGGCTTTTGTGCGACCGTGTTTTGACTAAACACAAGGGTTGCACTTTGATCGATGACGAAACAAACGTCAAACTCGATTTCACGCAGCTTCCCGGTCAAAAGTTTTACATCGCGACTGAACGTGGGGATTGAAGTCGCTATATGCATAGTCTGGCGGATAGAATTTCGATAGATCAAAATGCGGAACCAAAGCAATATATTGTAGGCCAGCAATTGTAAAGGTAATATCAACCTATATAAACAAAATGTTGATCATTCTTTCCTCGCCAAGCGAAGGTAAATTAACAGCATCATCGGATAGGGGAAACTTTCCACAACCTAAAGATGATGTTAGTTTGTGTAGGCGAGCCTTGAGTCACGAGAAAACGGTTTTCGAAGTTTTGTTCGCAATAGCTGATGTGCTCTTTTCTGTTGTTGGTCGTGACTTGCTCGATTGGTTCCGCTATTTGACAGCTCAATTGATTCCCGAAATTCTATCCGCCAGACTATGAATATAGCGACTATAGTGGGGATGTGCCGGGAAGATTCAAGATCGTGTTTGCCGACAAGTTCGCGAAGAAGGCCATGCAAGCAATTTACAGTTGTGGCCTGAAAACGGAACCATTCGTCACATCCTCGACGATCACATCTCATGTTTACATCGAAGAATGCCTGAAAAAGCGTGTATTGCCGTTCATCCGCAAGCATAGGGGTAAAGTCATATTTTGGCCCGATTTGGCCAGCTGCCACTACTCCAAGGTGGTTCTGGAGTGGTATGCTGCCAACAAGATCGATTTTGTCCCCAAGCTAATGAATCCTCCGAATTGCCCGGAATTTCGACCAATCGAAAATACTGGGCAATTTCAAAACAGCGACTTCCACGAAGCGGCGGGGAAGTCAAGGAAATGGAAGAAATGCGCTGATTCCGTGTCCGTTTACACTGTGCTCCATCGAGAAGAAGGTTTGAAATTTCGTTCGAACTGGAGAAATGTAACCATGTAAGATGTAATGGTGTAGTTTTGAAGTTTTAATAAAAGTACTGTAAAGCAACCATTAATGGACTTTCTGAATTTATTGAATCACGAATTACAGGTCTTTTTGTGCGTATCAATTTACTTTTAATCAGGCTTTATGCAACTCTAATCGAGTTATATGTGTAGCCACTCTGTACTGGACTTGCAGCGCTCTCTCGTCTTCTTTCCACCCTTCTTGTGTGGCACGAGGTCGTTCGCCTAGCAAGAAAGGTTTCGAATGACATCGACTGGCGCTCAACCAAAGTACATGGAACATTGTCAATAATGCTAGGAGGAGCATTTTTTTCACTCCAGTCATCTCACTCCTTTAGCAAGTATGAGGTTTTGACCATGGATATGTATAAAAGGAAAAGTATTGCCTAATAAAGCAAGATTCTTATTCCAAAGCTCGACCCTGCTGGGATTTACTCATGCATCGGCTCGTTGAAATCAAGTTCAAATCTTTCTCTGTGACCCTGCTGGATTTCTCCAATCAGGCTTCTCATCGAGTGAAGAAAGTCCTAAATTCATACGCGTGCGAACTCTTCACAACGCACATAAAATATTTGCATGAAAGTTATGCCAGAAGGACTTCCCCGCAATCTGAAAGCTTCCCCACGCAAAAACCCACTGGGACCCAGAACCAAAAGAGGCCTTGAGTGCCCACCACAGGAGCTGCTGTTGGCTTAAGACCATCAGCTTCGGGCTTAGGCGGATAGGTTCCCTTCTGGGACTAAGCTGTTCCGGGGTCATAAGTTGTTTCGATGCATTGGTTGGAATAGAAAGCTCTCAACTGAATAATAACTGCGGAAGTGATTCAAATAACACTAAGTTGGGATTAGGTACAATCTCGTGTAACAGCGTCAACGCCAGGAAGAAAAAAAAAGAAACAGTATTGACACCATCCAAAATTTGAACATCGACTTCGAATCGATGTCATAATCAAATATCATATCGCTCATTCTGAAACCGTTTCCATTTCATCTCTGCAGTTGCATCAGCAGCATCAGAACGACATTTCCCAATTCAGACGATCGTTAAACTACTAGTCATCACAAAAGTAAACTCTATGAGCATATCGACCGCTCCGTTGCTAATGTGCACAGGATGGCTACGCGTTGCATCGTTGACCCTTCGTTCTACACAGGAACACAAATTGTACCCGCTATTTCGAGCCATGAACCAACTGAACCATGGCTACCGAACGGAAATTCGATGTGCATTCCAACAATAAATAGTAACTGTTATTCGAAAGCTGATGATGCCCGTTCCCCGAACTTTGGAACTTTCTGCAAAACACTCACGGAAAAGTACACCCCTAGTAGCCCCGTCGTCGTCCACTTTGATTTTATGACCCTGGCATTAAAGTTTTATCGCTTCGATTCACCAGCACTTTTGGGTACCCACCTACCCACCTACCTACCTACCTGCCTGCCTTATACGATGGGTGGGAGTTGCCGCTTGCCAGGCAAAGGTCGATCACATATCCAGAACAACATGTGAAAAGGGCATACAAGCTTTTTGTAAACAAACCTTTGTAGGCCCTTTTCTCACCAACCGAGGGTCGCCCACGCAAACCAGCAATATCATCGGGAAGGGGAAAGTGTCCCCTACCCGGTGATGTTAAAGGTTTGCGTTGGTGTCATATGGGTGGCGAGAAAAGGGCATAAGAAGGTTTGTTTACAAAAAGCTTGTATGCCCTTTTCACATGTTGTTCTGGATATGTATGCAGTTATAACTTCCGATTTGGAATTTTCGATCCTGGTTAGCATCATCACCGTTGGACGACGGTGGGAAGGTCGGAACGACGAGCGGCTACAAATCTGTTTTACGAATTGTTCGATTTCCTATTGAAATGGAGGTGTGCGGTATCAATATAAGGGATGGAGCAGGGAGCACGTGTCGATTGCTGTAGAATCGAGTTGACCTCGTTAGGTAGACTTTTGGCAAGCAATGTGATTTTGGATTTCAGTGTCATTAGTGTTTGATACATGAGTGTTACTGTTGGGGGACTTTTGATTGAATGTGTTTTCTATGAGTCTACCGTACCGTTACGGGAAAAGGAGAATGAGAAACTTTCACCGCAACTTATGAAAATCTCACTCGGGGGAATGGTGTCTCATCCACATAAGTCCGATTTTCCTAATTTATTCCGGAACCCCAATTTACCTTTTTCCCAATGTCTCAATAGGGCTATAATGTTTTCGATTTTGCTTCAATTACTATGCAGTAGGGATCGTTCCGATTTACATCGGACTATTTATGGTGAAAACGTATTGCCCTCTTGAAATAGAGAGCGAAATAAAGCTCTTGTTGTGTTCCAACAATCCCTACCAACAAGCCCGGCAGTAGCACTGTAGCAGAAGATTGGACAATTGAAGGATGTTTGTTTTTCCTGATCTCTCAAACAAAACCGACTCGTATGTGCTTCTTGTTGTGCCAGTTAGGCAGGGTACACTTATTTGCACAACTATACACGCACTACGGAAAATAGAAAGATACACACACATACATCTCCGCATGTACGACGCTCATGAAAATCGAAATGATACACCAAAAAGAAGCTTTCGTCCTTACACACGTCCTTTCAGTCTATCGAATCGATGCCGCTGTTAGGGATGTCGTTTTTAGCTATTAATCGATTATTGGTTAATCGAGTACTAACCGAGTTCTAACCGATTTGGGATCGACTTAAAATTAGAATTTTGCAATAATTGATTTAAATTTCTGACTTACCTTTAATGTTTAGCATAGGTGTTTATTTTCAAGAACACAATATATATATATACAGTACTTTCCCGTTTTTGTCAGCCCTATCTAAAATTTTAGGCTTAAAAAAACGGGAAGCTGACAAAATCGGGAAATTTTCTTTTTCAATATTTTAACCATCCAAATGATTTTGAAATCAAGTTTAATCACTATTTATCCACAATTAATGACATTATTGAAAAATGTTTACTATTCTTACAACAAAGGGTACACCAAACGTCAACCCGGTTTGTTGAACCGGTAGGTAAGGTTTTACTGGGTTTTTGAATTGCGGAACTATT
This sequence comes from Ochlerotatus camptorhynchus, assembly GCF_037179485.1. NCBI lineage: Eukaryota > Metazoa > Arthropoda > Insecta > Diptera > Culicidae > Ochlerotatus > Ochlerotatus camptorhynchus. Next base: position 56,976 of record NW_027040835.1, read on the forward strand.
CGGTAAAAGTTTAAAAATCTATGTAAATTCAAACATTAGAAAATTTATTCCAAACTTGTTCAGGCTTAGATATGTTAACCCCATTTATTGATAGAAAATAAAATTGGTCGATTTCATTGATTCGTTACGGATAACGGTCATTTGAATTTTTACCGACTTTTTCTGCAATTCAAAAACCAAGTAGAGCAAATAGGTTTATTTTTGATTTTTTTTAATTTGGTTGATAATTTGCAGAAACGTTCCTTATGACCGACAATGCCGTTTTGCATCTTCATATCGCCATGTTGAATCCAGCCTTGTATTTGAAAATTGCATATAGAAAAATATCAAGCTTATCTTCAAAAAAATTTTACTCGAAAACTGTTTGCCCGATCGGTTTGGTGTCTTCGGAATTCTACATACACATCGTACATTGGTTCACATAACGTTGCGAATAGCCCAACACTACTACGTAGCTCTGTTAAGGTTAGTGCTAAAGTATATGGCCTGCAGAAGCTAGGTCTATTTGGATACTACATTGCGCTTTTATTCTCTTTGACCAATACTATGCGAGTGATTGGAACTGCAACCCTGACCTTAAATGAATGAAATTGTTGGGGAGTGACCCCGGCGTAGTGGTTAACATCCATACCTCTCACGCCAAAGTCACGAGTTCAACAACCCCGGACAAGTCACGAATGACCCAAGAGTGTTAAAGTGACTATAATAAAAAAAAAAAAAATGAAATTGTTGGAACAGCTGATCAGCTTACCTCTGTTGATATCGATTAATTTGGATCTATCATTCTGATTTGGGTCGGAGTGACTGTTCTGTCAGGTCAGTCTTACTTAGTATATGTCCAGCCGTAGCTAGACATTCTTTTTGGTACTACACCTGAACCTTTCTTTATTGGTGAATACTTTGACTGCGAGAATCAATTATCATGCTTGGTCCTGGAAATAAAAAGACACCAACCCTACGAGCTGTGCAACTGAAACTCAAGAAAATGCAATCGATGTTCGGAGATATTCGTCATTTTGTCAACAACTTCAAAGATAATACTAGCGCAAGTCAGATTCAGGTTAGGGTGATCAAGTTAGATGAGCTTTGGGAAATTTTTTGTGAAGCTTTGGTAGAAATCAAATCCCATGAAGAGTATGTTGCAGATGAGGACAAATACGCTAAGGAGAGACAGCAGTTCAGTAATCAATACTACGATATGAAGGCCTTTTTGTTAGAAAATATAGAGCTTCTACAACAACCATCTGCAGGGGAAACTTCAATCCATAATGTTTCCGTGCAAACTGCGTCAGATCACGTTAGATTACCTCAAATCAAACTTCAGTCATTCAGACATTGAAGAATGGCTTGGTTTTCGTGATTTATTTAAATCGCTCATCCACTCTCGGACGGATTTACCGGATGTAGAAAAGATGCATTATTTGAAGGGATGCTTGCAAGGTGAACGAAAGGGACTTATCGATCCACTTCCAATAACCGGAGCCAATTATCACGTTGCTTGGAACATAATCATGAAGCGCTATGACGATAGCAAACAACTCAGGAAGAGGCAAATCCAATATCTCTTTAGTCTACCATCCATCCATCCAGGGCAACAAATATCCAATACGTACCCTCCCAGATTCAGGTTCCGAATGTAACTTCATTTCGGAAAGGTTCAGTCAACTTTTAAAGGTGGTTCGGACTAAGGTTGACATCAAGGTACAAGGAATCGGACAAACATCAACACTGGTGAAGCATCAAATTCAGATCAAGGTTCGATCAAGGATTTCGCAATTTGCTCGGTCAGTGAATTTCTTGGTTTTACCAAGGGTAACGGTAAACCTTCCTACTACAAAGGTGGACGCATAAGGATGGTCGATTCCCTAAGGCATTAACCTTGCGGATCCAGAATTTTTTAAATCAACTGGAGTGGATATGGTTCTAGGTATCGAGCTATTCTTCAGTTTGTTCGTCATGGAACACAAAATATCACTCGGAGATAACATGCCCATGTTGATCGATTCGGTGTTTGGCTGAGATGTAGGGGTACTGGGGGTAAGACGGACACCCTAAGGATTTGCTCAGTTTTATCTACGCTGAATGCAATATTTTGCCTGCAATCTCAGTATTCTGTAGGTTAAACGTATGCTTTGAGAAACTACATGCCTTAATTTATTTGAAGTTACGAAATTTAATGATTAATTTTGAAATTAAAAATAGTGTAATAATTCATAATTTGAGTTAGGTGTGGGTAAAACGGACAGGTGGTGGGGGTAAAATGGACAGGTGGTGGGGGTAAAATGGACAGGTGGCGGGGGTAAAATGGACAGGTAGTGGGGGTAAAATGGACAGGTAGTGGGGGTAAAATGGACAGGTGGCGGGGGTAAAATGGACAGTCTTGTAAATTTAATTTTTCTCTATTTTAAAAATTATGCAATGCATTCTCTGAATGTGACACATTTAAAGAAAGATGGTTTTTACGATGATGGTGTTTATTGCTCTCCTTACAGTAATTATTCTTATGACATTACAGAACGGTAGTGCTCTAAAAATAGCGATAAAATTAAATGCTTAGGTACAGGTATAATGGATTAATTTTCACATTGTATGTACATGTCATGTAAATATAACAATAACATACTAAAAAGGAACCTTATGAACTTGTTTAGGTGCAGGAGGGACAAATAGTATCAACCTTACTGTAGCATTGAGCATGGAACCACTTCAAGCACTTCAGGCATTTGTTCCAGCCTTGCCCTTCAACTGATCCAGAAAAACAAAATCCACATAGTTCGCATAGAACATCTTCAGGATGGCTGTCCACTTTTTGACGTTTAGTAGACGATTGTTTCTGGCCCTTTTTGATTGATTTAATTTCCTTCAAAGCCTCAGCTGTTGCTAGACCTTGGCGATAATGTCCAGAAGTGATTTCTACCGCTTTTTCTGATTTGCGTTTTCTCTTTGATGCTCTCGGTACTGCCATTTTTGGTAGCGGACGAATCTGCGACGGTGACACCTCGAACGAAGATTTCGGAGGAGTTTCAGAAACTTGACTCAGGGCGTTATTTCTGTTTTCGGGATTACCTGAAGAAGTACCAACTGTATATGGTTGTTCTTCGGCCGAGTCGTTCAACACGACGATAGCCGAGTTTTGCATAGGCGTACCACAATGTTGCACATCCGTTGAATCAGTTGCTTCAGGCTGGTCGGTCACTTCGGATGGCGCGAAGGCTTCGTCTGGAAATACTGTTCGATCTGCCGGCCATATTCCGGACTTTTTGAAACCGTTGATGGCCACGCTTGTAGTGGCGGCTTTTACAAACGCAGTGCCCATCAATTCGGCTACGTCATATTGACCGATGTTACGTCCCGGATATTTCCGCATGAAGGCTTCTGCTGCACTCGCGTAGTGGATTTTAAACGGCCCCATGAAAGAGATGTCGAGTGGCTGCATTTTATTGCTGCAGTGTGGTGGTAAAACCAACACTGTTACAAAATTCGCTCGAGCTCTTTCTGCGAACGCCAAGTTCTTCGTATGCGAACTATGACCGTCTATGATCAAAAGAACGGGATTGCTCACAGTTGGGTGCACATTTTCCAGGAAGTGCTCAAACCAATCCAGGAAGATATCTGCGGTCATGTATCCAGAAGGGTTACAAGAGAACTTGGTTCCACTTGGCGCTCCCTTTTTTAACGATTCGTGCATCCGTGCCCTAGCAAATATAACGTAGGGTGGCAGGTGATGACCAGCCGCAGACATGCACATAACTACTGATGTCGTGTCTCCTCTATCTGCCGACGTGATGGAACCCACCTGCTTCTTCCCCTTTTTTGCTGCTATTTTCTGTTTCTTGGGAGGGACCTAAAATATTACAGTAAGTGTAAGTTTCAATTATAAGAAAATTGTAAAAGAGCTTACGGTACTGATCCCGGTTTCATCTGCGTTGTATATACGCGAAGGCGGGAACCCTTTGTCGGTCAATGTTGCTTCCAGCATATCAAAAAAAGCATTCACAGAGGGTTTATTGAACCCTCTGGCACGTGCTGTAGATGTCGCTTCCGGTTTGCGGAAGGATAGAGTTGGATTCCGCTTTAAAAATCCGTGAAGCCAGTCTCGTCCCGCTAGCTGCTTCTTTCTGTTGAACGAATGGGGTATCCCATTCTTTTCCGCCAACTCATACGCGAGCTTCTGCACGTCCGTCATATTAATTCCGTAGAACCGCGATTCCAGATCATGCAGGTGCCGAACAAGTTCCTGTTCTTGCTCAAGCGTGAAAACAGTAGATTTCGGTCCCATCTTCTTGGGCACATCTGGTGAGGCGATCCGCCGGATGAGAGTACTTCGTGGAATCTGATACTTCGCAGAAGCTCCATACACGGACATGCCACAATCGATGGCATGCCTAGCTGTAGCTAATTGCGCTTCTGTCCAGGACTTCCGGCTTGTTTTACGCTTGTATACACGCGGCATCTATAAAAAAAATTAAACCACTGTAATATAAACTGCGTATTATAAGATATCAGCACTGTTCGTCTTGCCCCGGGAGAGACTGTCCGAATCACCCCACTGGTAAGTTATTTATGAAAGTGCCAGTGCACGCACTCCAGATAACAAAATTTACCTACTTACTTCATCCAACAAAACAACCGGAATTGAACCAGGAACAGAATGACAACACGTTTTTTATGTATTTGACTGTTTATAAGCAGAAAAACCTTAAAAATTCAACACCGAAATTAACATCGCTGCGTTGCGCGAGCAAGCTAGATTTGTTTTTGTTTATATTTTTACATTTGACAGTTCCTGCACATAGCAGGGTGTCTCGAAAGGCATTCAATGTTGTGAATGAAGGGTGGGTGTGATAATTTTTCAAAAAATCAAAAGATTAACATGCAAACAAGCAACTGTCCGTCTTACCCCCACTGTCCGTCTTACCCCCAGTACCCCTATGTGGTACCTTGGCATTACCTAAGGCGATAACTCAGGTCAACTGCAATCTGTCAGTCTTGAATCGACTTGAGGATCTTCTTAATCGTTTCTGGGAATGCGAAGAAGTCGGAGAACAAGGCAATTCGTCACCCGATGAAGCATTTTGTGAGGAACAATATCAACGCACAGTTCAGAGAGCAGATGATGGTAGATATATAGTCACTCTCCCTAGAAAGGAAGTTATGCTGAAGCATATGGGTGAATCGAGGGATATAGCTCTGCGGCGCTTCTACAGCACGAAACGCAGGTTAGCGAAGGATAGCAACTTACGTCACCAGTACGTGGCTTTCATGCAGGAGTATCAACAATTAGAACATATGAAGGAGGTTCAGGAAATTACAGGCATCGATATCAACCATCATTTGGTGAAGGAATCGTCTACGACAACCAAGGTGCGAGTCGTATTCGATGCGTCCTGTAAAACATCGACCGGAACATCATTGAATGATGTCCTCTACGCAGGACCGGTGATTCAGGAGGATTTGCGAGCGATTAGCATCGGTGGACGAACTAGACAGACCATGGTTGTTGCTGATGTGGAAAAAATGTTCCGGCAAATTTGGCCTTGCTTTACGGATCTTCGATTCTTAAGTAATTTTGGCGTCACCCATGGATGAGAGCAAAACCTACGATTGATCTCTCTCCCATATTTTTTCTCGTAGATCAGAACCTGGTTCTGGAAGTAGCGTCGGACTCCCAGCTGAAGTTGTTGAACAAATTCTTGACGTCGATCGTTATCACGGCGTAATATCAATCCCCTCTCCACTTCTGTTTCGACGCCTTCTCGGCTCGCTCGACAACTGTCCGAATTGCATCCACATTCACTCTTCCTTTTCGAAATCCGAACTGCTTCTCCGACAATCCTTGCTCACTCTCCGTGCATTTCGTCAGCCTGTTTAGGATGATACTCTCCAAGAGCTTTCCGAGTGTATCCAGCAGGCACTGCTACGAGTTCCTCGTTGGCGACTTCGTCATTATCTCCCCCTCCGTCTCCGTACGATGCAGGTGGCCAGGTCGATGGATCGTGCTTTGAAAAAAGTCCTTCCACGATGACTTTCAGGTTCTCTAAGCCAATTTCAGCGGGCATGACTTGACATCTGATCTTTGTCTCGACCCAGCTCCTGTTGACAGTTTGACTTGCTCTGCTTTATCTCTCGTTTATGTGCTCGGAACATTCCTCTACGTTCCTTTCTGTCTGCTTCTGTTCTTGCTCTCTGAGCACGTCTTCTGGCTCTGAGACAACTAGCGCGGAGGGTGCTAATTGCTTCGCTGCAGCAGTTAGCTGGAGGCCGTCTGTTATTTAGCTTCAGTTTTCTCGGCATGGTCGTGTCACATGCTCTCCCTAACGATTCTGTCAACTTGTCTTCCACTTCAGGTCGCAAGTTCTCGTCCTTTGTCCTTGCACAGGGTTCCGTAGACCGATGCCATATCGGATTGCCTGATGGTCACTATGGGTATATCCTTCACACATTCTCCAATTCAGCGACGGACTGTAGTTCGCATAAAGTGACGTCTATAATGGATTCCCGGCCAAAGTACTGGTGGTGCCTTTAGGGAAGGTCCATTAATTATGTCACGTAAGTTTGGCTCATTTTCAACCCCCCTCTCCTCTTTGTCACATTATTTGTATGTACCTTATTTTTTTTTACATGGCTCGTCACAGTTCACAAACCCCTCCCCCCTTCAAATATGACATAATTAATGGACGATCCCTTATTGAACAGCCTAATTTCCAACTTCGCCAGAGCTTCCAGCAGAATTGTCTCCTCCGATGACTACCGGCCTTCGTCCGACCAGTTCTTCGGTAAGTCTAGTGGAACTGCTCCATTGTCCGTCGGGTGCGTAGCAACTGCATAGGAATATTCCGTTAATTTTGGCGATCACGAAACCTTCTTCATGAATGGGGTATCTGCCCATAACTTGTATTGCAGCCATCCCAGCTCTATCCGTCACCTAGTTATACCTTTATCGGGAGGGACTCGATACAGCTGTGCAGTATTGCAATAATTGAGGTTTATTTGAGTTACCCCTGTTATTGTTGCGACAAAACAATTAAGCGTCATTTGGAGCGGAATGCTTGAGAATTCATGCTTAAAAGCTGACAAAATCCGGGATAGACAAAATCGGGGGTAGACAAAATCGGGAGCTGACAAAATCGAGAAAGCAGTGTATTTGAATCAATTATTCAAGTAATTGATAAATTAATCAATTGATTAGTGGTCAATTTATCAAATTATCAATTAATTAAGTTCAAACCGTTCTTTTAACCCATAAACGCTCAGTGATCTATTTATTGATCAGTTACATTTTTGATTATTGTCGAGAAACTTGAGCTCAAAAGTTAAACACAAATTGTTCTATGGACTAATCTTTTGAAAATGGTAAACAATTTAGTTCAGAATTGACTCACTAGGTGGTGTTAGTGTCTCTAGATTGTTGATCATCCTTAGTCCTCCAATCCTGACGTATCCCTATCTTCTCTATAACAACCAACCATACTTTCTCTGAGGCAACTTTCAGTGCATTTTCGCCAGAATTCCTCCAGGAAGAATTCTCATGAAACTCTCCTTAGAATTGGAAATTTCTCGAAAATCTCCTGGAACACCATTCCGATTTATTTTGGAAATAATGGTAAAAATATCCTCTAGGGACGTCACCAAAAATTCATTGGAACTATCTTCAAACTAGCTCGAAATTTTACAATGATATATTTTTTTAAATTATATTCAGAGTTAAGTTCTTTTGGAACTTTTAACGATATTCCATTGGAGCTCTGCTTGGAATTATCTGATTGATCGATTAATTTTCAACAGCTCCCAAAACCGATATGTTTTTTTTTTATCAATACAAATCGGGAGCATAAATGTCGATTTAGAATGTAATAAAAACTTTAAAGAATATTCAAAATATTCAGAGAAGTTTCAAAAACTTCAAAACAGTATCAAGGACGACAGGAAAGTTCAGAACTTTGGGGGAGTTTAAATATATTTAGGGGTAAGTTCCATAGACTTGACGAAAATTTCGCGAACTTCATGAATATCAGAGACCAGATCAATTAACTTCAAAAAACTTTCCGGAATTTCGATAGAACTTCGGGAAATCTTACGGTTAGTTTGAACATCATTGAAAAAGGATAGCGTTGGGAAAGTTCTAAGAACATCAGCGTAGTTTCATGATATTTCGAACAATAGGTAAATTCCTAAAATTTCTGGAAAATTTTAAACAGTTCAGGGCCGTTGGATTAACTTCAAAAAAAAGTGCAGGATCTTTACAGATAAATCCAGAACAATGCCCAGAAAATTTTAAAAAAGTTGGGAGTATCATGTAAGTATGGAAAATTACGAGATCTTTAGTGAAGTTCTAAGAATTTCCATAAAAAAATCGGATTTTTTTGTATAGTTCCATTAACATCTGAAACCTTTGAGAGGTTCTCAGAGTTTCATGTAAATTTTATGGAAGTTGTGTTCGGCAACGCTATCTTGGTGTTATCAGGAGAAAACAGTCACCTGTACCAGGCCACCGGTCACTCACCGTTGACCACTACCACCGGTCGTCATCTTCGGCTACCCATACACGCACTCCATGGGCGAGCCAATGATGCTGGCTACTTTCCCGTCAATAAAGTCAGTGCATGCAAGACTACACGACGGGTATCATCCACCGTTCGACCATAGAGGTAACTCTAAGACCAGAAGGTCCCGAAGAAACGTGCTCTAATTTTTGGATCAGCTCTGGTACTCTCTTCGGTCCCAAGCTAATCGATGCACTCTTCGAAGCAAAGGAAAATCCACGAACACCTAATTTTGTCTGTCAAACTTTCATAGCGAATCAAAACAAAAATAGTATAGTACTAGAATTTCGACTAGAATGGGGTACGTTAATCGTTTGCTTGGGACAAATAGGCTAGTCAAGTAGTGAGCAAATTTAAAATCGTTAGTTTCGACCGCGCGCGTCGGTATGAAAAGATCGCATTTTTTAATTTGTTTGTGTCGTTATTAGATTAAGAGTAAAATAAATTTAAGTCTAATCAGTAGTGTTTGAGTGCAATAAACTTTTGTTGTTCTTTGTGAAATTTTCGTGTATGATTGCAAATCCGAGAAATTGCATGCTAAGGTTGAACTCAACCCACCTCACCAAATCGGAGTTTATTGGCACGGCTGGAGCTTAAGTAGAGCAGCAAAGAACACATCAATCGCTTTGTAATTTGCATCTTAATTTTACTGATTCTATTCTATTCTATTCTATTCTATTACTATTGTATTGCATAACATTCTGAAATCTTCAAGTTAGTTCTGATATTTTCGGGATCGTCCAGAGCTACGGGGAAGTTTTTAGATCCGTAATATTATGTTCTGATCCATTCAGAGTACTTCCATAGATTTCAAGAGAATTTCAAGAATGGAACAGATTCAATTCAGAAAAATAGCAGGGACTTTAAAGAAGATGCCAAAAGTTGAATTGAGTTTCAAGACCTTAAGTGAATTAAGTTTCGAGAACTTCAGGGCTGTTCTGAGAACTTCAAAACAGCTCAATGAATATCTGGTAAATTACGGGAATTTCAACTAAGTACAGAGGGCTTAAGGGGCCATTCAAAAATGGAAAAAAAAATCATGTTAATGTCTACGATATACAGCGCACATTGTAAGCAATTTCATTATTTATGCCAACTTTAGCTCATAATTAAACGAGAGAAGATTTTACGCGTCAGTTAAAATGAATAAGGTTATTGATGTAATCGAAATCGAAGCTACCGCCCGAGCAAAGTCCAGCATCAAAATGACAGCAAATTGAAATCAAGTTTTGATATCAACATCAAACTGAAATCATAATTTGATTTCAGTTTATGCATTTGACAAATTTGATACCTAATTTTGTTTTCATTTTGCTGTACATTTGCTCTTCAAAAATATGTTGTTGCGAGTTTGTTTTCATTGCCTTAGCATAACATAAAATTGAATACTTGTTTTGTTATCAACAGGAAAAATGGATATCATATTAAGTTTTCAGTTTACTCTCACTGATAGCAGACATAGTTTTCAATGTGATGTCACAGGAAGATATGTTTGCTCTCAATTTGGATATTTTAACCGTTAAAACGACCCAAACGTCAGCAACCTGAGTAATCATTATCAGCGAAATCAAAACATCAAATTTAGATTTCAATTTGATCTCAGACTTTGCTCTGGCGAAGACTTTATTAGTTGTTAGCTACTGATTTCAAGCAACAAATTGTTAACATTTTTAGATCAGTCCCTTCTAGCATACGCTCCCGTTTCCAAACCCTTGCTGTTTATTTAAGAAGTTATGGGCGACTCACGGAAGGTAACTGTCCATGGAATAATTCCGTTTTCCGGAACTGTATTTGAAAAATGGAAGTTCCGCGTGGAGAAGTACTTGAAGTCTGTCGAGCTACTAGATGCGATGACCAAGAACGCACCAACGGCTGAAGCTGAACTGGAACAGTTCCAGAAAATTGACAGCAAGGCATCGAATGTAATAATTTCCTTTTGGACTTGATCCGCGCCAAGAATTCTGGCAAGGAAATCTGGACCGTGTTGGAGAACGTCTACGCAAAGAATTTAGTATCCTCGAAAACTTTTGTTCGACTGAAGCTGGCAAGACTAAAGATGATGGAAGGAACGTCGATCAAGGAACATCTCAAGATCTTTTATAAGCTCATTCGGCAACTCAAGTCTGCTGGTGCGGAGAAGCTTGCGGGGACATGGTCTCGCATCGTTGGAGAATCTAGATGAAGACCAGCTGACTCTAGATGTGGTTCGTGAACGTTTGACGGCCGAAGAATTTCTTTAGTTCTCCAATTTCCAAATGGTGGATACTGGTAAAGGGAAACCTGCTGCCTTCGCTGGATTCAAGCAGAAGCCTGAAACATTTATGAGAAAGTGCCATAGGTGCCACAAGATGGGCCATATGGATTGTCGGGCCAAGCTGCAAGCAGAAGCAGACGTCGTAACTGAGAACAAATCTGTTGCATTTATGGCTGGTAAGAATAAGGCTGCGGATGCCAGCCACAGCAAAGTTGATATTGTGAGATATTGACGAGATTTATTTTTCGATTGAAAGGCCTATCAATACCATTATGCATGGAATATGGCATCGTTCCAATGGCCGCCTCGGCTTCGCTTGGTGACGTGCATCCGAGAGGTCCAATTTTCCATGACTCTGGCGCACAAGTCGGGCTGAATCTCGTTAATGGCTTGAGTAATTTAGGCATTGAGGGTATCGGTGGTTTTCGGCTTATTGGCATAGACCTGCAACTTAACATAATCCCACAAGAAAAAGTCTAGCGGGGATAAATCACACGATCTTCGGTCGCCTCCGCGCGAAATAACCATGCCCGGAAATCACACATGCAAAATATCGATTGTTTCGTGCGCTACGTTGCACCGTCCTGTTAGAACCACATATCGTTCACATCCACATCGTCCATCTGTAGCGCTCTCCGTTGACGGTGATGACCTCGCCAGCTTCGTTTTCGAAGAAGTACGGACCGATGATGCCTTCGACCCAAAATGCACACCTAACAGTGACTTTCTGGGGATGCATTTCCACTTGGTGGACCTCGTGTGGATTGACCTTGTCTTAAATTCGACAATTCTGCTTGTTCACATGCCCGTTCATCCAGAAATGGGCCTCGTAGCCGATGCAGATTTTTCGGGGTCTGTTTCCAACTGCTCCAAAACCCAATCAGCGAACACATGGCGCTGTCTACGATCGTTAAGTTTGAGCTCCTGGGTCAATTGAATCTTTTATGGGTGCAGACCCAAATCTAGATACAGAATTCGCCAAGTTGAAGCCTGCGAGAGGCCCGGAATCGACTGCCGCGGGTTCTCCTGCACAATTTCGCGTACAGTGGCGATATTCTCCGCAGACCTTGCATTCCGTTGACGTACGGGTGGTTTTTGAGCGTTCACCAAATCAGTTTCCTCGAGTTTGTTCACCACATTGCGAACAGTCCTCTCGGTAGGACGAATATTGCAACCGTAAAATGGGCGAAGTGCTCGGAACGTTGCTCGCAAAGAACAGTAACTTTGATCAAACGATTTTATCATTTTCACGTGCTGTTGGACGCTATAACTTTCGATGGTAATTTGGCAAGACACACTGAATAACTTACCTTTCCAATCAGGCTAAGGCCTTGTTGTCCTCTGCTGTTCGAAGAAGTCGTTTCCACTCTACTCGATCCATGGCCACACGTCGCCAGCCTCGTAGTCTGCGAAAGGTCCGCAGGTCGCCTTCTACTTGGTTCTGTTGGGTCGTCGTGCGGAATTCTTACGACGTGCCCAGCCCACCGTAGTCGCCCAATTTTTGCAATGTGGACCAGGGTTACTGATATTCGCCTCGTACTATTCGAAAGCGTTTGTTATCTCCGAACGCTTTCAACGTAACGGGCTTAAAGCTTGAGTTCACGAACGAACCGAATACTGTCATTGATGAGAGCCTCTGTGAATGACCGGTGGGTGATGAATTTTCGTGTTGTTCGTGCTTTCTTTCATTCCATCTTGTTTTATTATTGTCCTTCTTCAATCCGTTGTATTCGGACACGATAAGTAACGACAGTGAAGATTCTTCACCGCGAATAGTTTTAATATTCACCGTGAATATTATTGCATAGTGTTAAAGATGAGTGAAAGTGTTAAGCGTCGATCTGGAATTTTAAAAAGAAAGATTTCTGACGCAGTGGAAGTGATCCGCGATTCGTCTAGCACAAAATGTCGTTGCTTGGCGAACATAGATGCGGAACGAAGATATTGCTAAAATTCAATAAAAAATCCCTTGCATCATTTTTCGATGATTTCATCATCTTTTCACGCTACTGTAGCGGGCGTTTTACCAACTCTCAACGTAGTGTTATAGATGCCTTTCACAGTTATTAATTGAGAGTTTTCGATGCCATCACCAATGCATGAATTTGTATATTGTGTGGTAAACGCAATGATATTCTATGCCTAGGGAAGTCGAGAAAATTTCCAACCCGATAGATAACGGACCGGGACTAGACCAAGGTCAAATTTCAAGTCAATTTCTCGACCAACAATTGAAAACGGCCGATCAGTATTTGTAAACAACGCAAACTAATTGATTGATTTGCATAGGAGATCCACGCTTTTTGAGGAAAGGGTAAACGAAGTTATGTTTACACAAACTAACAGGCCCTTTACAATAGTTGGTAAATATATCTTTATCTAAATAATTTTATTTGAAGACAGATTACCCATTCCAAGTTTTTTCATCTAATTCCATGTTTGTAATATACACACGCTATTTCAAAACTACCATAGTGACAAATGAACAACATCGACATGAATCCGATTGACTTTGTTCATTTGTCAACTTGTCACCCCTTACATAGTTTACCCATTTTTGGGTAGGTTCAGTTTTGACCGATCTGGGTAGATTCTACCCAAATTTGTAACTGTTCATGAAAATCTATGAAGAAAGAGCTGTCGCACGGCATGTTTTTGAGTAAAAACGCAATTGACCCCTGCTACAGGATACCTCGGGGGTATCCCGTGATTCCAAGAACTGCCAATGTGGTCACTGATCCATTTGAAGTTTAATGAATGCCTATTCATGAAAAACTATGAAGAATGAGCTATCGCACGGCATGTTTTGGTGTAAAAACGCAATTGTCCCCTGCTCCAGGTTCCCCCGGGGGCATACTGGATGTTCTGAGAGTGGCCAATGTGGTCAATGATGTATTTAAAGTTTATCGAAAGTCTATTGGCGAGAAACCATGAAGAAAGAGCTGTCGCACGGCATGCTTTGAGTGATTCAATGATCTGTCCGCATGCAGAACCCTCCACCAGAACCGATTCCAGGGAAATGGCCATATCACGGTTGAATATGGGCCGATTTTAGTTCTTGGCATACGATTCGCTTAAAAATGGTTCTTCTTTCGTTGCATTCAATAAAAATATATATACTTAACCAGCATCATATATAAAATTTCACCAAAAATTTAGCAAGTTAGACAAGCCTTCCGGAAACCCGGAATATCTCCGGTATCCGGTGACCAGGATTATTTTCGTGGCTACACTGTAGAACAATATTAGTATTCCAGTCAAATGCTCTTGGAAGATTTAAAATCAGATCATATTTGACGAAGTTACAACACTCCAAAGTTGACCAAAAATTTGCCTATCCTAGTTATTTTGAGTTACCCCTGTATTTCTATTTTATGATCAAAAACATTTCTCGATTACTTTTTCAAAGGGACGTATCAGCTTTTGTAAACAATGCATTTGATCGTCGATTTGGTGTAACTGGTAGCTCGTACACGCTAACTTACACCATTAACAGGTAGGTAAACATTACCCCTATCTGATGGTAGTGTTAGCATGCGTGAGCGAGCTACCAGTTACGCCAAATCGACGATCAAATGTATTGTTTACAAAAGCTGATACGTCCCTTTGAAAAAGTTATTGAGATTTGGTGCAAAATGCACTCCTAAGTTTGGGGTTAAATCATCCTTTAGTAAACAAGCTTGTTTACGTTCAATTCTTTCTTCATAAATTGTGCGCAACGTTCCGAAGTCTACTAAGTGGTCATGGACCTTAGAACAACTACGATCGGAACTGGGGGCAGTCAAAAACGAAGACGTTCTTCTGCATTAATTGGTCACGATAAGGAGAGTCATATTGCCCCATTATTGTAGTGCATTTTGTCCCATTGTTGGGATGCATTTTGCCTCATTATTATGGGGCGTCTTGCCTCTTTGTTGTAGTGCATTTTACCTCAGCATGGGTGAATTTTTCCCCGATTAGTGGCATTATTTTATGATGCCCTAAAATCATTTTTTAAGGTATGTTTTCAAAGTTTCCATATATGTTTCGAATATAAACAACTAAATAATGCTTAAGAAAATTTATGCAATACATGATATTCACTGTTGCTTTTAATTTTAATGGGAAAACACCTTGAGTTCCTTAACTGGTGCATTTTACCCCAGGAACCCCTACCTGAACAAGATGTTGCTGCCTGTATTTTATTTGTGCAGTTCCAGATGCTCACGCTTCATTCAGAAGCATTCGCTGCGAATATTATTCGGCTGCGAATCAAGTTGCTGTCAAATTCGTCGAATCAATTTTCGTGCAGTAATGAACAGTTGGTGAGTGACGCTTGCTTGATTGCGAAAGGTGGTAACTCAGCGAATGACAGATAACAGTAGGAGAAGCGAAAAACAGAAAAGGCACGGGCCATTCGTTGCTCACAAGGATTAGTGCACGAAGAGAAAAGCTTTTACTGCAGCAGAATAATACCGTTGGTGAGCAGTAGAAAAGGCGAAACACGATTCGTTGCGAAGATCAGCAACCCTGATGTGGACGATGGATGGTTCTCCCAGCAGCTGGTGCAATTCGTGGTTCATTCGACTCCTCCACGTTCCGTCATCCATCTGCACTCCACCGTAGATGGTACGCAAAACCTTTCGTTCGAAAACACCAAGGGCGCGTTGGTCCTCCACGAGCACAGTCCAGGTCTCGTGGCCGTAGAGGACCACCGGTCTAATCAGCGTCTTGTAGACAGTCAACTTCGTGCGGCGGCAAATTTTATTCGAATGGAGTGACCTCCGGAGTCCAAAGTAGGCACGATTCCCTGCCATAATGCGTCTTTGAATTTCTCTGCTGGTATCATTTTCGGCGGTCACCAGTGAGCACAAATACACGAACTCATCGATCACCTCGATTTCGTCACCGTCAATCTGAACTCGGGGTGGGAGGCTAATATTCCCAACTAACAATTTTCACAATGTAAACGCTTTACTCATTTCATTTATACAGTCTCAAGCTGTATTCAAACGTTATACGATATGAGGAAACCCATACTCAACCTCTATACAAGCAAATCTGGCGAACTTAGTCAGCTACTTATGGCTGTTGGAACGGTTGGGAGAAGCTCTTATTGCATATGCATTAACGCTTCTATACAGCTGTTATCCTACTGTTTTAGTTGTGTGTACTTGAAAGGCGCTTATTAAACCTTTTCCCGGTTATCCAATAATCACTACACAGCTTTCTCTTGAAGCCGGGTTAAATATTGTTTACGCTTTTTTATGAAGGAATTTATTGAGTTTATTTTGCTGTGAATCAAATTAATCGAAATTAGTTACAAATCATCACCAAATTATTTACCCTGCACCGGAGAGAACCTGGAATCGAACTCAAGACGACCTCATTGGCAAACCTTGACACTACCAACTGTGCTACGCCAACACTTTGAACTTATGTAAACAAATAAACATTCCCTTCTACAACAAAATCGCTGAGTAGAGGCTTTATAATAGTACACATGAATCACTTTTCTCGACTAGTTATAAAAGAGCAGAGTAAAAGCTGTAAAACTGCACACTAGACTGATGCAAATTTTGACATTTTCGCTCCACTGTGCTCAAACGGTTCCAAATCGGGTCCTGATTAGTCTCCCAAAATTTGAACTCATTTGATAAGAAACTGACTTGGCACAAACCATTTGAAGTTTATATGGAAATTAATATAGGAAAACCAAATGTTTTGTTCATATCCACCTAACAATTTATCATATCGCTCTGCTTTAAAAAATGATAACTTAGCTCGTAGAAAATTTTCTCAGCTACAACCTTGTCCTGAACCACTTTTCAATATAATGTAAGCATCAAAAGTTATCAATAATTCAAGCCACTAATGTCTTACGATTATGCTCAATCAACTGTTCAGCAGGCAACATTGGTGTTTCTGGCGCTTGGAATAGAGCACAAAAATCATGGCTACTATGTCACACTGCAAGATACAGTGTTGCTCACAAAACAGCTGCTTGATCATGCCATAAGATTATCAATATCTTAAACAATTAATAACTATTTTATTTGACGTTTGGCTCAACAACTATATTCTGCTAAGTTGAAGCTAAGAAAATTTTCCATAAGTATATATGAGTAATATATTCACTTTGTTAGCTTTGTTTTGCAGCTACAAGTTGAAAGTTGGGTAGTGTGTGTATAGAAGTGACATTAGCGTTTATTGGCTGGTGTTATTCAGTGCGACTGACAAATTGAATAATGGTTGTGAGAAAGTTGAGTAAACGCTCTCCAAAACTATTTTGCTAACTTTTGCTTGTAGCTGTATGTGCAGCTTCTTTTCAGCTACTTTACAGCACAACGCTGGAAAAGTTGGCTTACAAAGCTGAAAATGTTAGTTGGGTTGTCCTCCGTAGAACCTTTTCCTTTCATGTATTTTGTTTTTGATGCGTTGATGGCAAGTCCAATCCGCCTTCAGTCTGATGTACGTTTCCGCCATCGTCTCAAAGTTCCGTGCCATGATGTCAATGTTATCAGCGAAGCCAAGAAGCTGGATGGACTTCTTGAAGATCGTGCCGCTCGTGTCTATCCCAGCTCTTCTGATCACACATTCTAACGCCATGTTGAATAGCAAACACGAAAGTCCATCACCCTGCCGTAACCCCCTTCGAGATTCAAAGGGACTCGAGAGTGTCCCCGATACTCGAACAACGCACATCACTCGATCCATCGTTGCCTTGACCAATCACGTCAGTTTATCCGGAAATCCGTACTCGTGCATAATCTGTCATAGCTGATCTCGATCGATTGTGTCGTATTCGGATTTGAAATCGACGAACAATTCATGTGTGGGCACGTTGTATTCGCGGTATCTCTGCAGAGCCTGCCGAATTGCGAAAATTTGGTCCGTGGTAGCGCGAGCACCCATGAATCCCGCCTGGTATTACCCCACGAACTCTCTTGCATATGGTGACAGGCGGCGGCATAGAATTTGGGAGAGTACCTTGTAGGCGGCGCTAAGCAGTGTGATCGCGCGGTAGTTGCAGCAATCCAACTTGTCGCACTTTTTGTAGATTGGGCATACGATACCTTCCATACACTCCTTCGGCAATATCTCCTCCTCCCAAATCTTGGCAATTACCTAGTGCAGCGCTCTAGCCAGTGCTTCACCACCGTATTTTAATAGCTCACTTGGTAGTTGATCTACACCAGTTGCTCTGTTGTTCTTCAGCCGACCGATCTCCTCCTCAACTTCTTGAAGATCAGGGGCCGGTAGCCTGTCGTCTTCTGCGCGTGCTCCAAGGTCTGTTGCCGTAGCACCTTCGTTTTCTGTTGCTTCACCATTGAGGTGCTCGTCATAGTACTGCTTCCACCTCTGAATCACCTCACACTCGTTCGTGAGAAGGTTACCGTCCAAGTCCTTGCACATATCGGCTTGCGGCACGTAGCCTTTGCGCGAACTATTTAGCTTCTCATAGAACTTCCGTGTGTCGTTTACGCGGTACAGATTTTCCATCGTCTCGCGATCTCGGTCTCCCTTATGACGCTTCTTCCTTCGGAAAACCGAGTTTTGTGTGTTCCGCGCTTGTCTGTATCGCTCCACATTCAATCTCGTGCGGTGTTCCAGCATTCTCGCCCGTGCTTTATTCTTCTCCTCTACTAACAGTTTGCATTCGCCGTCAAACCAGTTATTCGGTTCGGGATCGCAGTACCTAGTGCCGCTGCAGCAGTACTACCTATGGCGGAACGGATGTCCCTCCTGCCATATTTAAGAGAAGCTGCACCAAGCTGCTCTTCCGTGGGTAGTGCAACTTCCAGCTGCTGCACGTAGTCCTGGACAACTCCGGCGTCCCATAATTGCTCAATGTTGGTCGTGGCGTTCGACTTTGATGGGTGTTATGCACCGTCGAGAGTTTTGAGCGCATGCATACTGCAACAATGTAGTGGTCCGAATCTATGTTCGCACTGCGGTACTTGCGGACGTTGATTATATCGGAGAAGAATGTCCGTCGATTAGAATGTGATCGATTTGGTTTTCTGTGTGCTGGTCAGATGATCTTCAGGTGGCTTTGTGTATATCCTTACGAGGGAAAAAGGTACTTCGGACTACTATACCTCGAGAGGCTGCAAAGTTCACGCATCGTTGGCCGTTTTCGTTCGATACAGAAAGCAGGCTGTTTGGCCCGATAGACGGTCTATACATTGCCTCCCGTCCTAACTGACTGTTCACGTCTCCGATGACGGTTTTGACGTCCCGTTGCGAACAGCCGTCGTACACCTGCTCCAGCTGCGCATATAACGTTTTTTTTTCGTCGTTGGGTCTCCCTTCGTTGAAGAAACGTCCCTTAATCAACTTGCACATCCTCGCGTTGATCGGCTGCCAACCAACCAACCCAGCCCTACAAAGCCGGTTCGCAGCTCGTTGGTGGTGCCACAGCTCTGGTAGAAAGTAGCCGCTCGATGCCCGCTTTTCCATACCTTTTGTCCCGTCCAGCAAGGTTCCTTCAGTGCTGCGACTTCGAAGTTGCGTGGTTGAAGTTCTTCATAGATTAACCTATCGCAGCCCGGGAAGGCGAACACATTGAATAAATGACAGCTAATTTGACACTTGTAGCTTCAATAATATGGTCGCAATGAAGACCAACAATTGAAATTGCCTCAACTAAATGAACAGGTAGGGGAAACTCTCCTCTACCCGATTGTGTGTTAGGTTTGCGAATGTAGGATTCGGTTCGCGAGAAAATGGCCTTACAAAGTTTGTTTACAAAATGGAGTTGAGGCCTCTGCCATTGTTGGTCTTGAACTGTCAAAGTTAGGAAATCCCTTTTGGAGAAATCTTCTATAAGTTGTCGTTACGTCTTATTTTAAATCTCAAAAGCACAAGACGGTTCTTGAACTGTTAAAAAAAACTAATTATCGCGTAACATTTGAAAAGGGCCTTTCCTCGTTGATCGATTCCCTTCATCGACTTTCTCTTTGATTTACCACGGCAACATAAACGAATTTCTCGCCAACCTCGCAGCACAGCTTGCGCCTGAATCGGGTTATTAGCGAAAGTGAAAATCGATAAAGATAATCGATCAACAATGATAGGACCTTTTCTCGTGTTGCGCGAGAATTTAATGATAATTCGACAGTGAGCATGCATAGTTAAGGGCGTAATCGCAATGATCGATTCTCTTAGTCGATTTTCTCTTTTGTTAATAACTCACTTAGATTAACATTTTTCGGTGCACTTGTTATTGCTTTTGATAGCCAATACAACCTGTTACAGCCCTGTATTGGACAAATTTCAGAAATTGCACCCCTTAGCTGCAGCAATTTAAAGAGAAAATCGATGAATAGATGCATGCTCACTGTCGAATTGATAAATAATCGACATCAATTAATCGATTCTGTCGAATAGTAGGCATGTTAGTTACCGAATATAAATTAATCGATCATCATCTCGAGGAATCGATTAATCGCAATTATCGATTATTTTACGACATCCCTACAGTTGGTTTTGCAGTAGAATGGGAAACGGGCTGCCATCACAAAAGGATTGCTCCGAATCACGATGATGGCTCAAGACAAAAGAGGACCGAAAAGACGATCGAGATTGAGAACGACGGGCGTCCTAATAAATAGGATTAGAAAAGGATATTATCAAACAGGACCAACATGCGAGGAGAGATGGAGTGAGCAAACACACTTACAGAATCACATGGAAGCTTACAAAGAAGAGCTAAGAAAGGATGTTCGGCCTATTGTGAGTCGAAAAAGCAGTATTCGGTATTCGAGATGGGACCCAGCTTGTTGGTACCCTAGTGCGAGATCAGAGGAACTCGGAAGCTTATTATAGGTTATTGTTGGTTCGAGAGCCTTGCTGATTGTTTCTGGAAATGGCTGCCGGCAAAATTTCTCCATCATCTCCCCACATCAGTTCATAACAAATCAGTTTTGTTAGCTCGCTTCCACTTACTGTCATGAATATTTTCCACGTGTAGATTCGAAGAAGGTACGCCCGTGACATGGGAAAATCACCGCGAGCAGGTGATTCCAAGCTGTAAATCAGTTTGTATATGTTATTTCCTGTTGTGCGTGTTCATATTTCCGGAAACACTCGACGAACGGTGCAGGGTGGATTTTATCTCTGTCAATCCCCCCCGGCCACCTCGAGTATTACTCACGGGCCTTTTCAATAGGTACTGTCTACAATGATCAATTCTCTTCATCGCTTATAACTCAGCAGAAACAACCTTCTCTGTTATAAGCTGGCGTTTTGGGTAATGCATGAATTATTGTGTGTGTATGGCTGACGGTAGTCAAAGAGAAAGCGAATCGGTCGTTGAAGATAGGACCGGTGGAAAACTTCCGCGAGACTTTTTGACACCAGCCGACAGAGTAGCTTTGGGGTTGGATTTCCCCGGAAGAAGGTAAACCACTTGGAAGACTCCACGGCTCGACTCGGCTCAGCAGGTGGCATAAGTGCGGTTGAATGTAAGCAGCAGCAGCAAAGGATGAATATAATTTGGCATTTTGTTTGCTTAGAAATGGGGATAAGCGTTCCTTCGCCAGCAGTGGCTACATACATGTACGGGTTGTTGTGGGAGGAGCATTTTGCTTGTAGAAGAATGCCAAGCGAAAGCGCTTCAGAAGTAGGTAGTACCTACAACGCACAAACATCGTCTCCAGAGCAGACGAACGACGGTGCTATGGACTTGAATGAGTGACACAATAGTCAGTGTACGATAGCAGCAATGGCCTATAGGCACAGCATGGGCGGAATGGGTGAGGATGAAGCTTTCAGTCTCTGTAAAAGCATTCGGTAGGTCCTGGGAAGTATGTACAATTGTTTGGAGATGGATTTATCAGTATCACACATCGCTGTTGGCCCGTATGTGTGTGCACGTTGTGTGTGAAATGCTTCAACTAAGTGCTGCTTTCAATTCCATCGGTGAATGTATGGTACAAGCAGCAGGGATTGAATATTTTGGTTGCTTGCTGAACTAAGGGCACTAGTATGAGAAGATTTATTTTAAAGCTATCCTTAGTTAGATTGAGGCAATTTTGAACAATGATCATATTTCAACATAGATGCCAAAAGATCTACAAACTCCAAATACCTGTATTTTAGTTTATATTGTTGGTCGTATGAGTTTGGTTTGTACTTCAAAATGATTGTGATCACATAATGTTCTTTTCTATAATTCAAACTACAGTCAACATGCGTCACCATTTAAAAAAAAACAGTATCATTTGAACATCATGACGAGAAATAACGACTGTCGTCCCATGTTCCCCATTCGATGAACGAGCTCTGCCTTCATTTCCGAGCAGAGATAACGCAGCAAAAGTACCACTCATAAATCCTCCACTCGTTTTTTTTAATGATGCGCTGGTTGTATATTTTAATAGTCCCCGCATGCTTCACCTGTTTTGCCAACAGATTTCCATTTCAAATACACCCAACCGGGAAATGGTAAGATTCTAGTACAGATTTGCATGAAAAGTATACAGAAATCTCAATGCATTCTGAAAAAAAACTTTCTTGTACGCTGCAGTCCATTGCAATTGTTGTATGAAACATATGCAGAGAATGTAATAAATCCCACCTTACATTGCATGTAAGAGACATTTGTTTTGCGAAAATTGAAATGCAAATTCCTTCCAATTTCCCATCAGAAACACCGAATCATTTTCATTTTCGGCATTTACCGATTGGTTTGCGTGCACATTCCCGCACCAGAGCTCAGGGGCAAGAGCGGCACAAGAGTTGGAGTTCATTTACACGCATTATTTCGCATTGTGCGATTATGACTGTCAGCGTAAAATTTACTTTCGAATTCCCTTTCCGTTGTTGTCAATGCCATACAAGTGGGCAATTATGGAAATGAGCTACTTTTTTCTGTAGAGCCCTTGTTCTTTTGCGCGTAATAAAAAGAAAAAAATGCCAGGATAATTTGCTCTGGATTTGCGAAATGAAGAACGGTACTGCAGAAGTGTGATGGTTTCATTCATTCAAAGTTTGCATAGAAGGTCGGTCGTGGTTTTATACAAACAGATTTGAAAGTTGAAAATCAAGTTTTCGTGTAAACTTTAGAATTCAGAACTGCCCGAAGTAACGTAGCATCCCTTAAGATCCTTAAACTCAACTAATGTTTTGACATCTTCAGTAAATTTCCGGAAATCTTCTTGAAGTTAATGGAACTGCCCTGAAGCTGATTGATCTTCACTGGAATTCTCTAAATTTTCCTGAAATCTATTGAATGCTATCGGGACTTACCATAACAGTTGTTCTGGTCATTCATGATGATCTCAGAACTACCCTAAAGATTTCGGAGCTTACATACATGCTCCATGAAATTATTGGATACGAGTACAAGACTATATGATTTCGAGAGTGCTAGACTACAGAGTTACGATATGCTGAAATGCCGAGTTTTGAGGTGATAAGCTTCGTATCTATGTGGTATGCATTATGATGAACTCTGATTGATCCACCCTGTATGCGAGCCCTCTTCGTGAGTGCCACTGAGGGAGGGTTCGTTATCGCATCCGCCATTGCAACTGCTTCTTTTGGATTTCAACCTTCCCAGAGGGAAGACGTGCGACGACATTCAACGCTGGGTGATTCCTCATACATACATAACCTAAAATTCATTCGATGACCACAAATTGAAAAATTGAGCTTTATTATATATAAAGAAAAGAAATCACGTGACGAAATGGAAAAGGACGGTAATTACGTTCACATGATCGAATGTTCCGCATCGGGTGACAATGAGGAACGTTGCTCTCCGATCAATCACATTGACCAGACCAAACCCGCACTAACGGACAACCGAGAAACCCCATACAGCGTCAGTGATGCCGATGGATCCTCCGAAGGCGTATGTTGTGACGATGATGGATCCTCTGATGGTTTAGGTAGTGACGACGACCGCAGCGATGAAGGGGATACTGATTCGCACGATGAATCGATTCCGTATTCAGCCGGATCCCTATCGGGTTTAGCATGCTCAGAGGTAGCCCATCGTGAAGGCGCAAGCCCTAGAGAATCGGAACGTGCAAGCAATGCCGCCTGGATCGAACAAATCTCGATGGTCATTCAAATGGTCCTATCTGCTTTGATCGATTCTCTTCATCGACTTTCTTTTGTGATGACCACTGTTATGCAAACAGATTTCCCGCTAATTTTACCACATAATTTGATAAAGGAGGTTCTAGCGTCCAAAACATCAAATACAACAGGCAAAGGTTTTGCAACTGAGTTATTAACGAAAGAGAAAGTCGATGAAAAGATTCAATCAATGCAGATAAGACCTTTTGAAATTTTTATCTAGAAATGGAAAAGGTGCTCGAGAACGTAAACGTCGCCTTGAATCGCTTCCAGGAAAAGACCGAACCACAACTGGTAAGAGTTGGGTATTTTCAAAAGACGTGAACACGAGCGGAAATGGAAGTTATTCCTCTAGCATCCGCTGGACCACATACACCACATACAATCATTTCCTAGTGGCATCCTAGCCAACAAGATGTGGGAAGAGTGGAACCGTTATATAAAGAACTTTGAGAAAGCGGCATCCCTTCCCGACCAGAACGTTATAACAAAATTATATCATGATTATATCAACTTCTGTTATACATATCAACCGTTGATATAATCTTGTTTTAAGAGCTCTGTGGTGAAATGAGGAATAAAAAATCTGCATGGTATTTGATTTAAAATTGATACACAATTTGTTAGAATAAAATTTAAAACAACATTTTAACTAAGTTTATTAGCATTAGTAGAACGTAAAATGAAACGGTTTGTTTTGTTTTAGTCTTGAGCTGGTAGTAGAATTTTAATTTACTTAAGGGCTACGGAAAAGTTTTTCACATGGAATTGGGCTAATGTCAGCCTAAGTGTCCCTAATATGGGGCCTATAATTTAATTTCGAAGGCATTTGTATTGTCCAGATGATGCATTGTTCTACAAAAAATTGAAGAATGGAATATTTTTATTAGATCCATAGGCCAAAGTTAGTGCTTTTTCCCCTATTTTTTTACAGCATTGTCTTCTGATTGGGATGCTAAGAATTAAATAAATCATTACAGTCAACTCTCCCTTAACTAGATTCTCCCTAACTTGATGAAAATCCAGGGGCCTCATTCCGCTAGTCGAATCAAACTACCTATCCCAAAGCGACTAGGCTACTATATATATATATGCACAACTAGCATTATAAAATTTAAATTCTCACTTCAAGACGCTTCTGATCAAAAGGCTTACCTAGATTTTAACAATCTAGGAACGATTGCGCAATAATAGTGTGAACCAATGATATATTTGCTCATGAACGGAATCCAAAAACATAAATTATCAGTTCAGTTGCGTTCTTTGAATTTTGGCGTGCACCTTTTCTAATAAATATTTTGCAATTTGTGAAAATCAATATGTTTTTGATGATATACAAATTAAAATGAATGGTCTTTTGAAGGATGCAGCGTAGAGTGTTCTCCGGATCATACTCTAACTTTCACACCAACATAAACACAAAATCGTTTATTATTACTAACATTTTAACCTGCGGTTCGGCTGTTAAACAGTGATCAACGGTGAGTGACCAGTGTTGATGATCGACATTCATATGGCGATGTGGTCACTTCGGTATCGAACATCCTGCTCCCTCTAGAAATGACCATTTCTGAAGTCTCCAGCTTCCAGGTTATCTCGATAACATGTAAATAATTAAGACCCGGTAGAACTTCCCAATAGAACTTAAGAGATTGGACAGGTCCTTACCTGGACCCTACTGTCTACGATGAGTTCTGCCCCCGGCTGACGTGACTTCCTCGCTATTTATCGCTTTCGTTGTGGAGTTGATGGTACGATTACATTTACAGCAGCACTAGCAGTTGATCCAATCCTCGTGGAGTATAGTGGGAAACGCTCGCAGGTACATGGCATGTGAATAAGACCCGGTAGCCAATTTCGAGAAGGTATGTGTTATTGGAAAGGTCCTCACCTGGACCCTTCGCATTAAGGGTCTTGAATTCATTTCGTTTCCAGCAACTTTGAAGAGCTTGGTTGATCTGCTTCTGCAGAAACCATGCTGTTGGCCAGGTTGATCCACAAAGGAAACCTCTAGCCCGACCGGGGTTGCGGTGCCGCTAACGTTGATGGCTGATCGTCGACTGATGGTGGTATTGGAAGTACGCAGATTTTTGCCGTAGGACGAGTTAGGAATCCGGTAGGTAGATCGTGGATTCGTACAGTGGCCCAGCGCATAGGTGGCTGGTTCTCGTCTATGATGACTACGAGCTGGTTTTTGTACAGTGGTACAGGCGGTTTGCTCCACTTACTACGTAGTTGTAGCGAAGCGAGGTATTCCACGTGCCAGAGTTTCCAGATATCCTGGAGCAGTTTCTGGATGAGCTCCCATTGGTGGAGACGGTTTACTGGAATTGATTCATAGTCGACGTCTGGGACGGACTGCAAGGACGAACCGATCAGAAAGTGTCCCGGTGTGAGGGCTTGGAAGTCTGGCGGATCCTCGGATAGTTTGGTAAGCGGTCGTGAGTTGAGACAGGCTAGCTTACGATCTCTGAGTACACGGACGTAGTGCTTCTGTGCAGAGTTGATTGCAACTTCCCATAATCCTCCGAAATGCGAACCCCGGGGCGGATTGAAGTGCCAACGAATCCCGTTGGTAGCACATTCCCTGGCGAAAGTGTGCTGAAAGTGTTTGTCACGTAGTAATTTCCGGATTTCATTCGCTGTCCCAACGAAGTTTTTACCGTTGTCACTGTAGACGTCTGAACACAAACCCCGACGAGATACGAAGCGACGGAAAGCCTGCAGAAGCTTAACTGTAGATAGGTCCACGACGAACTCCAGGTGTACAGCTTTTGTGCTAAAGCACACAAATACTGCGACGTAAGCTTTCGGAGGTGCATCTCTGCGGTGACGAGGCTTGAGGTAGATCGGTCCCCAGAAATCAACACCGACGAAGGAGAAAGGTCTCGAAGTGGTAACGCACTGAGTTGAAAGTTCAGCCTTGAATTGCTCGACTGCCTTCGGTTTGGGTCGAAGACAGGTGACGCAGCCGTGAACAATGCGACGAGTGATGTTTCTGCCGCCCAGGATCCAAAACCGCTGCCGCATAGTGTTGGTAAGTAGCTGTTCAGCTGCGTGCAGAAGGCGTTCGTGATGACAACGGACGAGAAGTGTCGTGAATGGATGCGACCCTGGCAGAAGTATCTGATGGCGAGAATCATACGGTTGTGCAGAACGACTAAATCGTCCTCCGATGTGTAAAACGTTATCAGGAGCAATCATCGGACTGAACCAGCGAAGTCGTGAATTCGAGGAGACCATTTGATTTGCCTGCAGTGCCTTCCATTCCATAGGAAAGCTGTCCCTTTGAACAAGTCGAACGAGTGCTAATTAGGCGCTACGGAGTTCAGCTGCTGTTAACGGGGATGAAACGGTTCGCTCGGCCTTGGGTAGTCGAAGGTTTTCGAAATACCGCCGCCAGTAGGCAGTGATGCGTAACATATGCTGGTAGTTGGAGAACCTGCTTACGTACTCCTCGACGAATGATGACGAAGAAGAAGCGACTACAAGCGACGATTTCCTTGCTTCCTTGGCTGCTTTGTTGTCAACACCTGCGTCAACTGGAACTGTCCACTATTCCTTTTCTCCTCGAAGTCATGGAGGACCTTTCCACCACAGTCTAGACTGTATCAAATCCGCAGCTGGAAGACCTCTCGAGATGATGTTAGCGGGATTCTCTCGTCCTACTACGTGGTTCCACTCGCAGTTCTCCGTCTTCTGCTGGATTTTGGATACCCGGTTTCCGACAAAAGTGGACCAAGTGGATGGTGTAGCCTTGAGCCAGCTCAAAACGGTGGTTGAATCTACCCAGAAGTACGCTTTGGACGTGATTCGCAGTGCTTCGGAGACCTTCTGGTAGAGCTCAGCAGACAGAAGTGCGCCACAAAGCTCTAGGCGCGGAATGCTTTGCTGTTTGAGTGGAGACACCTTCGAGCGAGACGTTAATAGAGCGACCTTGACTTCACCTGCCCAACAAACAATTGAGAGCTCTTATAAAACACCTGAGTTGATCAAACGTTGAATAATAGCTTCCAGAGTTGAACAAGAATGTAGTTGTATTGCCATTTGATTAAAAGTTTTAAAAGCTATTGGAGCACTCCTAAAAGATTATTTACGTTCGGTTTAACTATATGCTTTATAAGACCTACGATAACTTTTATAGCACCTTAGTTAAACTGATTCACAAGAGCTATACAGAACGTGGAATAAACGCATCACAACAAACCATTGGGAGCTCTTATACAACACCTGAGTTGATCAAACGTTGAATAATAGCTTCCAGAGTTGAACAAGAATGTAGTTGTATTGCCTTTTTGGTTAAACGCTTCAAAAGCTGCTTGGAGCACTCTTAAATGATTGTTTACGTTTGGTTTAACTATATGCTTTATAAGACCTACGATAACTTTTATAGCACCTTAGTTAAACCGATTGACAAGAGCTATATAGAACGTGGAATAAACGCATCAAAACAAACCATTGGGAGCTCTTATAAAACACCTGAGTTGATCAAACGTTGAATAATAGCTTCCAGAGTTGAACAAGAATGTAGTTGTATTGCCATTTGCTTAAAAGCTTCAAAAGCTGCTTGGAGCACTCTTAAATGATTGTTTACGTTCGACCAACCACCTACCACAATTTTGTTGCTAAAAATAGCACAAGTGATAGGCACGTTTATATGACCATAAGGCAATGATTATTCGACTGCAAGAGAAGTCACTCAAGATGAGCTTCATATACTTCTCTCATATGATCAAAATATGTATTCAAGAATAGAGCAGATGGAAACAGAAGCGGCTGGCAATCCGGGATCATGAGTTCGAATCTTGCTTCGAGAAACCCTCGGTGGAGTAGAGGTAAATTATATATATAGGTGTTTATTAATAAATGCAAACATTAATTTAAGACATATATCATATAATCAACGATAACATTTCTAGATAAATTCTCTCAATTAATTATTAGGGAGATTAATCGAAAGAATATCAATCAAAGATTAAACCGATGCTAGTTACTACTTCCTCCATGATCACAGAATGTGTATTATGGCATAATTACATATTTTTTCAATGTGCACAAATAAATTAAATTAATAAAAACTGTACAAGCAATTATTTTGGCGTACCACAACAATTGTTAAATTAATTTTAATCTGTGAATATTGTGAGTACTTACACAACGGTTATTAAGGAGTCATTAAAAAGTGCTGTAAACGCTTTTCACCGCTTGCTGTACAATGATTATTTAGGAGTCATAAAAGAGTGCAACAAACGCCTCTCAGGTTTACTCTCTACTAAATTTCAAAGCAGCTGTCAAGAAGTGTCTACAAACGTTGTATAAGAGCTTTCACCAAAATAATAAAGCTTGAGTTTAAATATGTATCTATAAACGTTGTATAAAAGTTGCTTCTATCCGGTTGTTAAGGAGTCATTGAAAAGTGCTGTAAACGCTTTTCACCGCTTGCTGTACAATGATTATTTAGGAGTCATAAAAGAGTGCAACAAACGCCTCTCAGGTTTACTCTCTACTAAATTTCAAAGCAGCTGTCAAGAAGTGTCTACAAACGTTGTATAAGAGCTTTCACCAAAATAATAAAGCTTGAGTTTAAATATGTATCTATAAACGTTGTATAAAAGTTGCTTCTATCCGGTTGTTAAGGAGTCATTGAAAAGTGCTGTAAACGCTTTTCACCGCTTGCTGTACAATGATTATTTAGGAGTCATAAAAGAGTGCAACAAACGCCTCTCAGGTTTACTCTCTACTAAATTTCAAAGCAGCTGTCAAGAAGTGTCTACAAACGTTGTATAAGAGCTTTCACCAAAATAATAAAGCTTGAGTTTAAATATGTATCTATAAACGTTGTATAAAAGTTGCTTCTATCCGGTTGTTAAGGAGTCATTGAAAAGTGCTGTAAACGCTTTTCACCGCTTGCTGTACAATGATTATTTAGGAGTCATAAAAGAGTGCAACAAACGCCTCTCAGGTTTACTCTCTACTAAATTTCAAAGCAGCTGTCAAGAAGTGTCTACAAACGTTGTATAAGAGCTTTCACCAAAATAATAAAGCTTGAGTTTAAATATGTATCTATAAACGTTGTATAAAAGTTGCTTCTATCCGGTTGTTAAGGAGTCATTGAAAAGTGCTGTAAACGCTTTTCACCGCTTGCTGTACAATGATTATTTAGGAGTCATAAAAGAGTGCAACAAACGCCTCTCAGGTTTACTCTCTACTAAATTTCAAAGCAGCTGTCAAGAAGTGTCTACAAACGTTGTATAAGAGCTTTCACCAAAATAATAAAGCTTGAGTTTAAATATGTATCTATAAACGTTGTATAAAAGTTGCTTCTATCCGGTTGTTAAGGAGTCATTGAAAAGTGCTGTAAACGCTTTTCACCGCTTGCTGTACAATGATTATTTAGGAGTCATAAAAGAGTGCAACAAACGCCTCTCAGGTTTACTCTCTACTAAATTTCAAAGCAGCTGTCAAGAAGTGTCTACAAACGTTGTATAAGAGCTTTCAACAAAATAATAAAGCTTGAGTTTAAATATGTATCTATAAACGTTGTATAAAAGTTGCTTCTACTCCTATACCGCGTAGACATATAATGCTGTAGTTGAACAGGTTCTCCAAACCAGTGTAAACAAGAGTTTTACAGAAGTTGTAATAAACAAATTGTACAGTTATTATTCAGCATGCAGTTGAATAAAATCACAATGGAAGCGTTTCTTCAACAAGAAATTGATTTTGGGCAAACGTTTTACTGAATACGTTAGACAACACCTTTGTGTTGCAGTTGTATAGGTTCTCCAAACGAGTGTAAACAAGGGTTTTATAAAAGTTGTGGTGAACACATTGTGCAATTATTATTCAACATGCAGCTGAACAAAATCAAAACGAAAGCGTTTCTTCAACTGGAAATTGTTACTTGGGCTGACTCATCGTCGATCTGATGTAGGCACACGATCCGTATGCAGCTAAAGAGGCGTCCGAGAAGAAGTGCAGCTCCACATAAGTAGCATTTGGGAGTATGACAAATCCATCAATCCGCAGATAATTCAGGCGGGGAAGTTCGGTGTAGTATTCGACCCAGCGTTTCCTCATCTGCTCCGGTAGTTCCTTGTCCCACTCGTATTGCTTACGACTGTTGAGGACTTGGCTGTTGCTTCAGGAACGATGTATTTCAATTGGTCAGAACAGGGTTCCCAGTGTAGACCCAGTGTATTGATGGACTGATCCTTGTCGAAATCCAGCGAAGGTTGCAAGGCACGGTTGTTTTCCGGAACTCCTTCTAGAACTTCAGGGTAATTGCTCGCCCACTTTCGTAGCTGCATTCCAGCCGAGTTGAACATAGTATCCATTTGCTCCCGTAGTTCGATTGCTTCGGCGACAGTCTGTGCACCCGAAAAGAAATCGTCGACATAAAAATCTTCACAGGTTGCCTTCGCTGCTAGAGGATAGCTCTCCTTCTCATCCTCCGCTAGCTTGTTCAGTACTTGAGTGGATAGATACGGGTTACGGTCTTCAATTTGTAGATGCGGATCTGTTCTCCGGAAAACAAAACAATTTGCCGATACATTTTGGCGACGTCAGCAATTATCATTATAGGATGCAGGCGAGATCGCATCGTTATGGACCGCAAATCTTCTTGAAATATTGGACCCACTAGCATAGCGTCGTTTAGGGAAATTCCGGTGGAGCTCTTGCAAGAAGCATCGAAGACGACACGGACCTTGGTTGTACTGCTCTCCTCGCGAATGACTTGATGATGTGGAAGGAAGTATGCAGGCCCTGACACTGCATCTGATTCATCGATTCGCTCCATGTGTCCCAATGTATTTTTTATGGCAGCGCAATGTCAGTTTATGCACTGTATTAATGATAATTTTGTTCTTTTTGGCAAGTAATGTTACACCATATTTTTGACAAGATCAATGTGGATTGATGTGATACCAAAATTATGTTTTGCTGTGTACCCTTCGGAGTGTTGAAACACCCTTCAAAGCACCTCTTTGTCAGTCAAAATTGGATTCCTTAGCAACAAAATTAAGGAATGACCACTAGCGTGCACAGGAATCTTGTTAAGGAGGGGCATTTTTTTCTTTTCTATGGTGCATTTAATCTGGGGATGGGGAGTACTTCAAAGTGCGTGGTGGATGGTGCTGTCCATCTATCCATCCATCCATAACTGTTTCCCTACTGTTCAATTTAGCTCATTTTATTAATTTTTTTGCTCCGGTGGTGGTTCATCTTCTGCAATGCAAACTGCTTTCAGAAAGCCAATGGAAATGGCAATTTAATCCCATCGACGATGTCGATGATGGTCGGTTCGTCAAATGGTTACAAAAATATCCGAAATGATACATTTACTGCAATGTTCTTGCCTTGGTGGTTGGATTCAGCTGAAGTCACATCAGGGTGATAGCACCGACAAACCGACATAAATGACCAATAAGAATTGCATTCTCCTTTCGCATGCACACTGCGTCGACAAGTACAAGGTTCAAACAGCATAGCAGTGAACAAACAGTATATTGCTCTTGATCAGTGGTGTTGAGTACTTGGCACTGATGAAGTCTGCTAGCAGTAGACGAAATACGCGTATCTGTCAAAAGATAAGCAATTATAACGGAATTAAAATGAAATAAACCAACACACTCAAAGCTCTTCATAAAAGTATATTGCTGTTTTTGTCCTTGCACTTGGCTTGTACTCCAGCAGTGCTGCCAGGCATTATGCTGGCACCGTCAAAACATACTGCCATCACCTGCTCCCAAGAAATCTGCATCGCTGTCAGGACCTCAGCAATAGTATTGAAGATGGTCGTCGCGTCTGTTTTCAACCACCGTCTCACACCAACGAATGTTTTCGTCGGCCGATCATTATCAACTGCTCGTGGTGACCACAATCGCTCGTCTCATCTGCAATGATTGCCACTGGTTTTCCTCGCAAGGTTTTCGCAATGTTCCGCAACATTACATTGTGCAACGACGTAATCATGTTATTTTGAATACGGTTACTTGCGTGCTGGCAATTTTTGGCACCTTCCGCCAAGTGTTTTCCAGCACAGGATCGTAGTTAGCCACCAACTGGGAGGCACACTTTCCCAGAATGTTCACGAAGTGGTCGGCCACCTTTGCAAAGTATGCGCACAATATCGATGAAACGTTGCAATGAGCACTCATGCATCTAGTTTTACTGGAAATCCTATATGTGAGTGCTCATTGCAAGACAGTCTATATTACATGATATAAACCATACTCTGTACGGGGTATTATATGCTGTTGTAGTTACACTTAACTTTTACCGTTGTGAGTCCGTTAAACTTGGTAATTTCCAGCGAAAATTTAAATTTATTTTTTAAAATGTTGACCTAAACGCCATTAAGGGGAAGTTCACCGCTCCGAAAAAAATAATTACGTTTTGAGTTTTCTAAAAATATTGAGAAAAGGTATCAAAAATCTAACAAAATTACATTTTTCTAATTTTTCATGAAAAATTCACGTGAAAAAACATTTTTTATTAGTCAATATGGCATAAAGTTGGACTCAAAAAACCACAAAACATCGACTTTTCGGTTTTGCTGAAAGTTCAATTTTTTTCATGATGATATAGAAAAAATATGATTGCATGTAATTTTTTTAAGAATCTTAGGAAGAAACTGATTTTCTTGGATTTTTGATATTTTTTCCCAATATTTTTAGAAAAATAAAAACGTGCCGAAACTAAATTTTTATTTTCGGGCTGGTAAATTTCCCCTTAAAAAGGTTTAAAAAATATTTAACGATTGGAACAAAAGCGCACAAAACTATTTTGACTAGCGAGTACAGGATTGTTAACGGAATGACGACTTGTGCGAAGGATTGAGCATGTCAACCCTGCCGCAAAGTACCGCCAGTCAGCGTGACAGGAAATAATGCCGAAAATTCAACATGTTTTAAAGATGATATAAAAGGACAAACCTAGTTTATTGCAACGCACAAAAAAGCTGCAACTTTTGAACCACTGTAACAAATGACTTGAAATTTTCAGAGAAGATTCTTAGACGAATGTTTAGTAAGGCAACAATAGACCAAGGTTCAATGGCAAACTAATATCAACTTTTCAATTAGGAAATCCATAAGCTGTCTTTGAACTTTGTACAGTTGTGAAATAGTTCATCCTCAGAATTCCTAGAGGTTCATTTCAAAATTTTTAGAATTCTATGAGCTCTTTTGAAATACTTCTCAATCTGAAATTATTTTTAGAACTTCTTGACTTTTACTCACAACACCTTGGAACTGAAATTCTCCTTATGTTTAAGAAGAATTTCCTCTGTATTCTCCAGAAATTCTTTCCAGAATGAGCTAGAAATTACCCTCGGAATTTCCTTGAAATTTTCCTCAAAATCTCTTTGGGATTTCACTCAAAATTTTATTTTCTCTGTATTCTTTTTGGAATAATCTTGAAACTTTCTGCAGGATTCACTCAAAATAATTCACAGAATTTTTTGGAATACTTCCCAGAAATCTTTTAGAACCGTCCTCAGAATTCAATATCCTTGAGGTTCTTCACGGATTTTTTTAGAACTCTCCTAAGAGCTCTTTTGAAATTCTTCTCAGAGGCCCACTGGAATTATTCTTAGAACTCTTCATGATTTTATCTCAGAACACGTTGGAACTGAAATTCCTTTAGAGTTTCAGATTTTTTTTTCCGGAATGAGCTTATCATTAATAAATTATCATTGGAATTGGCTTGAAATTTTGCTTAAAATCACTTTGGAATTTCATTCAAAATTTGATTATCTCGGTATTCTTTTCAAAATTATCATGGAACTATTTGCAGGATTCACTAGAAATTATTCGCAGAATTTTCATGAAATCATACCTAGAAATCTTTTCTTTTGAAACTGTTCAGAATTCAACACCCTTGAGGTTCTTCTCGGAAATGTTCAATAAAGCTAGCTCCTCCATTCACCAGAACTGAGCAATTTTTACACAAGGAATTTTCAATTCAGCTTGCCCTTCTATGCAGCAGATTGTTGCAAATCTTACACCAGAAATTTTCAATACAAACTTGCCCACAGGTAATTTTAAACCAGAAAATTTGAATTGACCAGATCCAATGCAAATTTTCCACCGTTAATGTTCAATAAAAATTGCTTCTCCAATCTTCTGATTGGTGCAGATTTCCTTTTTCTATTTTCCACCAGACATTTTCAATATAGATTGGTTCATCCTATCATGCAGGTTTTCCACTAAATAAAGATTGCCGCTATTTTCAGATTTTTCATCAGAAATCATAAATGCAAATTTACACCAGAAATTATTATTAAAAATTGTTTCTCTATTCAGCTAAAGGATGCCAAATTAAGACCAATTTTTTTTTGAAAAGCTTGCAAATCCTTTCACAAGAACGGTGCAAATTTTCCACCAGAAATTCCCAATGTAGCTTAATTTTAAATAAAACTTGTGCCTTCATTTACCATGTTTTCCACCAGAAATATTTTGTTGATTTTATTTATCAGAGCGATGCAAATTTTGCACCAGAAATTTTCAATAAAGCATGCTCCTCCATTCACCAGAACGGTGCACCAAAATTTGAGAGTGAAGTTTGTTTCACCATGCACCTTTGTGGTGTAATTTTCAGGCTTTGCCTCTTCATGCACCAAAATGGTGCAAATTTTTCACCATAAATTTTCAATGAAGCTTGCATTCATCAGAACGATGCAAATTATGCACCAGAAAAATGAATAAACCTTGCTTCTACATTCGCCACAGTGTTGCGAACTTTCCACCAGAAATTTTCAGTTAAGTGTGAACCTTCAAATTTTTAGCGTGATTCAATTTTTCCACCAGAGTTATTCATTTTGATTAGTCCCTCCATGCACCACCTTGATGATATTTGTACACCAGAAATATTCAATAACAAGCTTTTTCTTCGATTTACCACCACGAAGGTGATTTTTTTCAACCTTAAATTTACCCTCTTCTTTTAACCCTCCTTGAAAAAAAAAAAAAAAATTACGCCAGAATTTTTTTGTATATACCAAAAAATTTCATTGAAGTTTGTCCCTTCATGCACCTTTGTGGTGCAATTTTCAGGCACCATCTCAAAGGAATTGACGCAATAAAAGGTTTCCAGTGCCCTTATATTATGAAATGATATTATTTTACCTTCAAATTAAGTTATCAAGAAAGTTATTTTATATCATAATTTTGTAAACTGGAAATAAAAATCATATTTATAAAAGGTGGGGCAATTGCCCCACCTTGCCCCACCCTGTGCACGCCAATGGGAATGACACTGACAATGACCATGTATCAGAACCCTTCACAGCAAAAAATAAATTTTCGTTTTACATCCAAGAGGATGCACTTCAATCATGTCGAAAATTTCATGTAATTTTTATGGCCATACAAACAAACAAATGCAGTAAAAGCAGCGTAATGTCAGTTCATGCACTGTTTTAAACATAATTTTTTTCTTTTTGGCAAGTAATATTACACCATATTTGGGTAGAATCCACCCAGATCGGTTAAACCTGAACCGACTCAAAAATGGGTAAACATGCATTTACCTTAATCTGGGTAAACGTACCTGTGACAGAAACTGGGTAACGGTTACTCAGATGTTGACTGTTGACATTTGATACTTGGGTAAACTTAACCCATTTTAATAGAAATTAGTTGATATGACCGCTGCACATGCCAATGTAAACAATTAACAACACCATTGACGTCAACACTGCCAGTCAGATTACTGTGATCCCTCTGTCCTGCTTATTCCACGATTGCTACGGCCAAATTGACCAGCAACTGGCTCGAATTTGACAGCAAATTGGTTCTTAATCGCTACCCGATGGTCAAGTTCCGTCCCAGGACTGATCGAGTAAATGAGTCGACTCAATTCCGTCAAAAGTGGATTTATGCTAAGCTGAGTTGAATTTTCCACGGTGGAAAACCAGGTAAAACTTCCCAAATATGAGGAAAATTCATGAAAACTTTACTCCGTCTAGGAGTATACTAACAGACTGAGTGCAAACTCTATTGATTTTCTTCATATTCAAGAAGTTTTTTCCTGGAAAAGTCTGGAAAATTCAACTTTTTTTTTTGAATATGTCAACTTTTGACGAAATTGAGTCTACTCGACTCAATATTGAGTCGTTCTGATCCACCGTATATATTGTGTGGCAACGTCAATGACAAACGTGACAATTCCCATGTCTAGTCGATTTATGTGTTTCTGCAAATGTTTAGTACATAAAAGAATTTAATTCGTTTGTCTTTTGTATCTCTAAATTAGTTTTCGTTTGTCTTGTCGCCAACTGGTCACCATAGCCGGTCGAACTCCAGACGAATCTTGAACTACACCTTTCATACTGGCGACATCGCTCTGATGAGACAACGAAACCCTACCCCCAAGCTCCTCCCCTTTTCCTATCCTTCGACAATGTACCCCTCTAACCTCGGGTAAACCGCGAGTATTAGGCCTAACTCCTACTAGACATAGAATAAAGTGAAATTTGTTACAAACAAAGAACAATGAATTATCGGCTCCGTAAAGCTAACGCGATTGAGCCTTACAAATAAACGAGCTAGATAAAAAATCCCATGTCTGGTGGCAACCGCAATGATGGCTCTATGCCCAGGGAATTCGAAAATGCTTCCAATCCGAAAGATATACTTGACCGAACCAAGAATCAAACCCGCCATCTCCGGCTTGATAATACCGTGCCTACTGGGCTATCTGAAGCCCCAAGCGGTAAGGCCCATTTAATTTAATTTGAGGCACAGAAAACCCACAAATATTACAGGGCAGATAGATCACACCTACAGTACCATAAATCACTGTTTAGTCTTTCTAACGATAGTCTAGAACGTTTTAATGAATCTTGCCGTGCACCAACATATAGCCCATCGCCTTCGGCTAGCATTTCTCACCCACATAATGTCACGTTATCATTAATTTGGCACATGACAGCCAGGTCAAAAGGCCTCGGGTGTGGCCGAATCAAGCGAAAACAAATATCAATTTCGCAAGACGACGACGACATAGCCTCGGGGAGAACAGTCCATAATGCAGCCCTGGGATAAAATGATTCCACGTGGTTTTTCGATGCTTTCTCATTACAAATTCTGGGATTTTAAGTGCCAGAATGCTACTTCAAGTACTGACCTAGCAATGCTGCTAGTTAAATTCCCGAACTGACGATCGGAAGCTATGAAAAACAGCATGGGGCCATTTTACCCCAGGGGAGCGTTTTAGACCATCCTACCCTACTCATAGAGTTTCCTTCCATCTTGGCCAGTCAGCACAGCTCAGGGAACGTGACCAGGATAGCCTAGTAGGCCACTTCGCACAGTGGGACAGGGGGTACTATCTAACTTCGTCCACTTGAGAGATACAAAATTTTCATCTTTGACAAAAATTACTCAAAAGTACTCAAACAATTTAGAAACATTCTAAGCGACAGACACTGAATCGTTTCGTCACAAATAGCCATGCCCCTCTTTTTTTTTATTTCATCCCACTGTGCTCCGGTGACCGGCCACACAAATATTAACAAATTTTGTTTGAATAATAAACGAGATAAGAGATTATCCAAACATCCGCCTTAGCCCTCCTGGCAAACGTGTTCTTTGAAGGTCCCCCATGTAGAATGATGAACGGTTCCCGGGTGGTGTTTTCCTTCGATTTTCTTCGCGTGCATAGATACAAGTCAACCGCTGCCGTTGCGAGTGAAACTTTGAACTCCAAGCCATCGAATTTTGTCCGATCATTATCGGAGGCTGATTACGCCCGTGGAGAAATCAGTTGCCAGGGCTGTGAGGAGCAGCAGGGTTCGAATGTGGCCGCCGGCCACTGGAAAGCACGTATTTCGAGCTGTGTGTTTGTCTTTCCGGCTGAGTCTGAGTCTGTGACAAGTCTCGGGTATACAGTTTCCCGAGGCATAAAACGTGCTTCATGAGCGAAAGAGTTTCGAATTCCGAAGGGACCAACCGGCGTGATACAATCGCGGGATGGCCACAGTCATTAAGATAAATTGTACTTGGTAATCCGTTGGGCAAATATCCGGACTGATTGCGAGGCTAAGATGGGAAAGTTTGCTGCCGAGGAGAAAACAATGTGACAGATTTCATGAACAAGCACAAGAACACGGTGGGAATACTAAAAAAAATCCCAAAGCAATCAGAGCCGAAAACAGAAAACCGTCTCTGAACTTTCGGACGCAATCGAAGCTAATAGATGACCGGGCATCATTCACTTTCGATAGCCGATATCCAGCATACTGCTGCTACAGATATGATAATGTTGAATTCATTCCATACGGACGCCACTGGATGACAAATTGACAAAGTTTCATCCATCAGTCCTAACTCCCACGGAAATCTTTTCTTTTTATGGTTCAACTTTAGCAACAATTGATTTTTCTAGTAACGAAACCAATCAAGAATTATTCGTAAACTCAAACTTTGCTCGCAAGTTTTTCGAATCTCTTCATTCATGAAAATAAAAGCCAAGAAGTCCAGCCATAACAAAAAAAAAAAAAAAAGTTTCCGGATCCGACTCTTGAATGACTCCAGGATTCAACGGGCAAGAAAAATGTTCTTCTCTCCTCAGAAAATCTTCGTGTCCAATTTCCACCAGTAGAAGCTGCGGTATAATTTATCACCGATTGAGATTAATTTATGTCATTTTGATATTACTTTCCCGATCGCTTTTTCTTGCGCTGGCTGACTGGTCGCGAGGAACTGTGGTTTTTTTTAGTCTTGCACTGAATGGCACTTTTTTTTTCTTTTGTCTTCTATTTGCCGGCAGTCGAACTAGGTGTTGAACGGAATGAGGTGACGATGAAAATGGGTAAGATCTCGTATGCGGACGCGTAAAATCGATACCACTCAGGTCCCTAGGTAGGTTTCCATTCCATTGATTTTTCTTTTCCAAGGTATGCTGCCCAGCCTCGGCGGCAGTAGGAACATAAATGAATGGGTCGTAAATTACGGTAGTTATATAGCTTCTTGGCGAGACGGGAGAACGGTTTGCTATTTCCGGTCGCTGTAATTGTGTGGAAGAAAGAACTTCGATTTAAAGCAGCAGCGGTAGAAGTAGGTCGATACACTGCGTGACGGTCAGCAAACGGGTCGCTTTTAAAAGGAATGGTCATGTTGGTATGAATATTTTATGTCTTTTCTTAGTTCATAATCTATATTTTTATATAGATTCTGTTGCTCTAAAACATAGTTGAAGTTGCATACATTTATTTGCTTTTTTTTCAGTATTATTGTATTATTGAATCATTTCATTTTGACGTTGGACTACGTCTTTCTTTACCATACTGGGGGTCACATTGCACTATGGTCCGAATCGACAATTTAGCAGGAAAAAATTGTTTTCTCAGTTGTTGTTCATTTTAGATGCTAAGTATCGTGAAAAAAGTTGTTTGTTATCATACCATGCTTCTTTTGAGCAAAAATCTGGTTAGGGTGGTCCTCGTTCAAATCCAAATTCAAGTTCTAACTTTTTTGTTTCAGGTTATAGGTAGTTACATTGCTATGCAAAGTTGTAGAAAATATTATTTTAGACAACTTTGCTGAACACACCATTTATCTATCTCTTAAGTTAACTTTTTTAGAGTATTTATTAAGTATTTAGTTAGGGTGTCCCTAAAAAAGCAGTTATTTTTATTCTATCTTATTTGAACCATTTTCTTTTAGAAAATGATCTTCAAAAGACAAATATTGGTGCACGTTTTTGCTGAACAAAGCATGTTGATAAGTCTTAACGTTAAAAAATTATAGACTATTTTGCTCAAAAAACCAAGTGGTGTTAAAATGCTTATATCACATGGAGTTGGATCGCTAAAAATTTTCTTGTGGTATCATCTGAAACGCCATTTTTAAAGAAATATTTGAGGAAAAAACTGCGAGGACAACATTCTTTAAATTTGAATAAATCAATTTTAAAAATTCCCTAAAAAAAACTAGAAAATTACCTGTAACTCAAAAATGTCTTAACATAACAACATATTGTCTTCATCAAAATTGTAGGTTTTGACTAGATCTTAAAGTCTTCTTTCCATAACTTTTTTTGTAGAATGTAAAGTAAAAGAGATAGAATTAATTATGTTTTTTTTTGTAACTTAAAGACAGTAATATTCAATGATTGTTTTTTTTTTTTTTGTTTTCCGTCGATCTTGATTTCCGTGCTAAATACACGCGTGTTTTTACAGGAAAGAAGCTGAACGATCCAGTACGGCAAGAGGATGCAAACGATCCTATGCTCTATTCATTTGGGATATTCCCTCTCCACGCATATATCCAGTGTATGGAATTGATGCTTAAAATTTCAAACAGGTTGGCCATGGAAAAACCAACATGGTGAGTTAGCAAGTTGAACGAGAAAGTGAAAAAATGAGAGCTCAGTATGAAAATTGCATTCAGGGAACAGTTGAGTTTGTGCATAAGTGAACCAATGCCGTCTGGAGGAAATTCTAATGACGGCAACACTGCCCGAATATTTGTTAAGGAATTTAAAATCGTTTCAGAAATCAATGGCCTCTATGAAAGATTAGTGGAGCGATTTTATGTGATTCTCACAATAATTAACAGTAGATCTGACATAAACATTGAGGCATTTCAAAGCAATGCCGAAGAAACAGGGGCTCTTTATGTCAACTGTATGGGTGGTACCCACTTTCGCCAACTGCCCATAAATTGCTGGTACATGGATCGACCATAATCAGACATGCAATTTTACCGATAGGCATGCTAAACGAAGAGGCGCAAGAGACACGGAACAAGAGTATCCGTAAGTTCCGAGAACATCATGCCCGAAAATTTAACAGAATATCATCGAGGACGTTTTTAAAAGACTGTTGATCACATATAACCCGGTGGTATCCTTGACTAACAAAAGAACAAGAAATAGTACATTGGTTTTGCCAGAAAATGCTCAACATCTGGTACTTCGTTAAGTTTTATTACGCTTGTTTCTTTATTTTTGTGAAATATGCCTCGAGAATATAATATTTGTTTCGTAAATATATATGCTTCGTTCCATTTAAAGCTTTCAGAGTCAATCCGTACAATGACAGTTTACTAAAAGGTTGTTCCCCATGATATAGGGTGTCTCACACAAAAAAAATACATAATTAATTCTATCTCTTTTACTTTACATTTTACAAAAAAGTTGTGCAAAGAAGACTTTAAGATATAGTCAAAACCTACAATTTTGATGAAGACAATATGTTGTTATGTTAAGACATTTTTGAGCTACAGGTAATTTTCTAGTTTTTTTTAGGGAATTTTTAAAATTGATTTATTCAAATTTAAAAAAAGTTGTCCTCGCAGTTTTTTCCTCAAATATTTCTTTAAAAATGGCGTTTCAGATGATACCACAAGAAAAATTTTAGCGATCCAACTCCATGTGATATAAGCATTTTAACACCACTTGGTTTTTTGAGCAAAATAGTCCATAATTTTTTAACGTTAAGACTTATCAACATGCTTTGTTGAGCAAGAACGTGCGCCAATATTTGTCTTTTGAAGATCATTTTCTAAAAGAAAATGGTTCAAATAAGATAGAATAAAAATAACTGCTTTTTTAGGGACACCCTAACTAAATACTTAATAAATGCTCTAAAACAGTCAACCTAAGAGATAGATAAATGGTGTGTTCAGCAAAGTTGTCTAAAATAATATTTTCTACAATTTTGCACAGCAATGTAACTACCTATAACCTGAAACAAAAAAGTTAGTACTTGAATATGGATTTAAATGAGGACCACCCTAACCGGATTTTTGCTCAAAAGACGCATGGTATGATAACAAACAACTTTTTTCACGATACTTAGCATCTAAAATGAACAACAACGGAGAAAAAAATTGTTTCCTGCTAAATTGTCGATTCGGACCATAGTGCATTGTACTGAAGACTTCTGTGTGGATACATCA
The DNA here is from genome assembly GCF_037179485.1 of Ochlerotatus camptorhynchus. Classification (NCBI taxonomy): domain Eukaryota; kingdom Metazoa; phylum Arthropoda; class Insecta; order Diptera; family Culicidae; genus Ochlerotatus; species Ochlerotatus camptorhynchus. Next base: position 99,755 of record NW_027040835.1, read on the forward strand.
TTAACACCTTTATGGAAAAATGAAGTGTTTCACACAGCAAAATTCTTCTTCCTCCAGCGACAAATTACGAAGAAGCCAAACGTAGACAATGTACAATAAATTGGCAAAATTTAATAAGTATTGAAGGAAATGTCGATACTGAAGTAGAAAAATTTCACTCAATTCTTCAAAGCCTAATTTTAGAAACTGTACCATCAAAAAAAAAGAAGACGAACACAAAACAATAAACTACCCGCATGGTTCAATCCACAACTGAAAAATTTGAAGAATAAAAAACAGAAAGCTCATAAACTATACAAAAAAGAAAAAACTGAAACCAATTTGCGATACTATCACAACTAATGCAACCAACTAAAAACAGCCATCAACTCAGCATATGAGGATTACAACCGCAAAGTCGAAAATGAAGTCAAATCATGTCCTAAGAACTTTTTTAATTATGTAAACACGAAATTAAAAAGCAACAATTTTCCTTCGCGAATGAATTTGGGTGCAAATGAAGGTGAGAATTCTTCTGAAATTTGTAATCTCTTTGCAAATTTCTTCCAAGAAGTATACACCACATTTTCCGAAGAAGATCGTGACCGCGATTTCTTTGCATTCATTCCTGAAATTTCTAAAAACATCTCTGTCAACCAACTTTCTCAACCTGAAGTCCTCAATGCACTAAACAACTTAAACGCGTCGAAAGGGTCTGGACCTGACGGCATCGCACCCATATTTTTGAAAAACCTTTCTGAAGAACTCTTATTTCCTCTAGAGCGTCTTTTCAACATGTCTCTGAAAAATGGAAAATTCCCTGAAATTTGGAAATCATCTTATTTGGTACCTATTTTCAAATCAGGTGCAAAATCAGACATTCGAAATTATCGTGGAATTGCTATTATTTCTTGCATTCCAAAACTTTTTGAATCAATCGTAAACGGCAATATTTTTCAGCAGGTGAAAAATCTAATTACAAGTAAACAGCACGGCTTTTTTAAAGGTCGCTCAACTACCTCTAATCTTCTAGAATATGTATCTTTCATTATTAAAGCGTTGGACAGTGGCAAGCACCGACTTCAGTAAAGCATTTGACCGCATCGACATACCATTATTAATCCTAAAATTGCAGAAAATAGGAATGGAGTCTGGACTTTTGAATTGGCTTCAATCATACCTAACACATCGTAAACAAATAGTCCGCTTTCAAAATAAACTTTCAGAACCAATTTCAGTCACCTCTGGTGTACCCCAGGGTTCTCATTTAGGCCCACTTCTTTTTATTTTGTAAATAAACGACATTTCCTACATACTTAAAAAAAATAAAATTGCTTGTATATGCAGACGACATGAAGCTCTTTATGGAAATAAGCAATTCTAGCGATGCAGAAGAATTCCAGAATGAAATCAATATATTCCACACCTGGTGTAGTGAAAGTCTACTTCAACTGAACGTAAAAAAATGTACTGCAATAGACTTTAACAGAAAAATTGAAACACCGCATATTGAAATATCATTAGGCTACCAAATAGTAGAAAAAAGCAAAATTGTAAGAGATCTAGGTGTAATCCTAGACTCCAAACTAACATTTATAGAACATTATAATACACTGAAACCTCCGTTTACGAAGTCTTTTTTTACGCAGTATTCAATTTATGCCCCTCTTTTTACCCAAATAACGAGGATTCGTTTTACGAAATAATTCCCAAATAACGAGTTTTTTTTTGCGATTATGGGAATCTGGGAAAAACTATGAAATATCCCACAATATGGGTATCTTTGGAATTGGAGTGAGATGTAGGAACCGGAAACCCATGTCTGACGCCATTTTGAAATCCAAGATGGTGGCATCCAGTTCATGAAAAACTGGAAGATACTTTCAATACCTCACAATATGGGTATTTTTGGAATCAGGGTGACGTGTAGGAACTGGAAATCTATGTTTGACATGATCTTGAAATCCAAGATGGCGGCTTCCGGTTACAGAAAAACTTGGACATTCTGCCATATACAACACAAAATGGGTATTTTTGGAATCGGAGTGACGTGAAGGGACCGAAAATCGATGTCTGACCCCATTTTGAAATCCAAGATGGCGACTTTCGGTTACAGAAAAACTTGGACATTCTGCCAAATATTCCACAATATGGGTATTTTTGGAATCAGAGTGATGTGCAGGGACCAGAAATCGATATCTGACGCCATTTTGAAATCCAAGATGGTGGCTTCCCGTTACATAAAAACTTGGAAATTCTGTCATATACCCCACAATATGGGTATTTTTGGAATCAGGGTGACGTGTAGGGACCGGAAATCGATATCTGACGCCATTTTGAAATCCAAGATGGCAACTTCTGGTTACAGAAAAACTTGGAAATTCTGTCAAATAGCCCACAATATGGGTATTTTTGGAATCGGAGTGACGTATTGGGAACGGAAATCAATGTCTGACGCCATTTTGAAATCCAAGATGGCGACTTCCGGTTACATAAAAACTTGGAAATTCTGCCAAATACCCCACAATATGGGTATTTTTGAAATCGAAGTGAAGTTAAGGGACTGGAAATTGATGTCTGACGCCATTTTGAAATCCAAGATGGTGGTTTCCGGTTACAGAAAAATTTGGAAATTCTGTCATATACCCCACAATATGTGTATTTTTGGAATTGGAGTGACGTGTAAGAACCGGAAATCGATGTCTGACGTCATTTCGAAATCCAAGATGGCGGATTCCGGTTACAGAAAAATTGGCAAATACCACCACGTCACCCCGATTCTTAAGATACCCGTATTGTAGGTTATTTAACATTATTTTTGTGTAACCGGAAGTCACCATATTGAATTTAAAAATGGCGTCATACATGGGTTTTCAGTCCTAATAAGTCAACCCGATTCAAAAAAACCCATATTTTGGGGTATTTTACAGTATTTCCCAGTGTTTCTGTAACCGGATGTCACCATCTTGGATTTCAAAATGGCGTCAGACATAGATTCTCGGTTCTCACAGGTTCACCAATTCCAAAAATATCCATATTGTTGTGTATTTAACGGTATTTTTCTGTTTTCCTGTAACCGGAAGCCACTATCTTGAATTAAAAAATGGCGTCACACATCGATTTCCAGTTCCTATACGTCACTTAGATTCCAAAAATACCCATATTGTGGGCTATTTGACAGAATTTCCAAGTTTTTCTGTAACCGGTCCCTACACGTCACTCCGATTGCAAAAATACCCATATTGTGGGGTATTTGGCAGAATTTCCAAGTTTTTCTGTAACCGGAAGCCACCATCTTGGATTTCAAAATGGCGTCAGACATCGATTTTCGGTCCCTTCACGTCACTCCGATTCCAAAATACTCATATTGTGGGGTATTTGATAGAATTTCGAAGTCTTTTTGTTAGTTTAAGCCGCCTTCTTGGATTTCAAAATGGCGTCAGACTTCGATTTCCGGTCCCTACACGTCACTTCGATTCCAAAAATACTCATATTGTGTGGTATTTGGCAGAATTTCCAAGTTTTTCTGTAACCGGAAGCCGCCATCTTGGATTTCAAAATGGCGTCGGACACCGATTTCCGGTCCCTACACGTCACCCTGATTCCAAAAATACCCATATTGTGGGGTATTTGACAATATTTTCAAAAACCTCTTTTTACGAAGTAAATCCCAAATAACGAGGTTTTTTTTACGCACTAATTCGATTTACGAACCCCCGGTTTGGTTCGTAAATGGAGGTTCCAGTGTACTATCATTAGAAAAGCAAACAGAATGCTAGACTTCGTCAAAAGGTTCAGTCATAATTTCGAAGACCCATACACTATTAAGCTTTTATATACCACATATGTAAGGCCAATTCTGGAATACTGCCACCTAGTATGGAATTCATACATTTCCATACACGAAGAACGCATAGAATCTGTCCAAAAACAATTCCTTTTATATGCTTTACGTAAATTGAATTGGACTGCATTTCCATTACCATCTTATGAAGCGCGCTGCATGCTCATCAATATACAAACACTTAAGGAGCGCCGCCAATTTGCAATGCTTTTCTTCATCAACGACATTATTTCAATGCGCATAGATTCGGCAGAAATTCTCGCACAATTAAACTTTTACACACCTTGTCGATATCTTAGAACACGGAATTTATTTTCAGAAAAATCGTACAGAACAAACTATGCAAAAAATAGCCCAATCAATCGAATTATGCGTCTATATAATTTGCATTGCGGAACTATTGACATCACATCACATTGCAGCAAATAAAAACTAAGCTAAAACAGAATAGAATTAATGCATAGTATGTAAGCAAACATTGTAATAATCATTGTATGTAGTCTACACTGGCTTGACGAAATGGAAATAAATAAATAAATAAATTTGAACATTACGAAATCAAAAAATAAGGCGTTTAACGAAAGTGGGGGCAGTTTTCAAGCGCATATTTCTCAGTACCAATATGGTCTACACTGATTAACGCAATGATCTAATTTGCAAAACATCCCTGGAACCGATGGGGCACTGAGTGAGGCTTTGGGAATTTCCTGCAGTATTCATAGTGTTCCCACTTCACCCGGCCATGGAGAGTAAGGCTAGCTTTTTCTAAAGCCTTAGAGTTGTTAAGTTCACTAGACTTGAAGTGCCAGGACGGGATTGTATTTTGATTACTTGCACTGGCTCAACTTCAAGTAATTTTGTCAATTTATCTTTGATTTGATCCAGGGATTTACTATTAGGCAGACTTTTCAAGGTAATTTTGTGATGGTGAAAAATTTGGTTGCTTCTCAGTAATATACTTGAGAAGACGTTTGCCAATTCACGGCATTCATTCCGACGGTCAATTTGAAGTGAAATCTTGAATTGAACGATGTTCAAAAGTTTCGTTCCGAAGAGCATGGAAATTAGAAGTGGTTATCACAATAGGAGGGACCTTTTCTTCAACGTTTTACAACATACACACACGACAGATGGCGGTAGTGTTTACAATGAGTAATGTTCAATGTGTTGTGTCTGTTTGTCTGTCGTATAATATTGAAGTAAAGTGAGGAAAAAACCAAAAAATTGATAAATATAACGCATCAATTTCAGAAATACCATTCTGACGGCCATATGAGTACTCAAGTAACCATATAGTCGCATTATAGCTTGCATACAGGGTTACTTCCACTCACTTGCTATAAAAAAATGTTATTCGGAATTATGAAATCATGATATAGTATAATGCTAATTAGTACTTGTAAGTTACAAGAAGAGGTCAAGAAGTATATTCTTGACACATAAAATCTGTCAAAATTGCTTTTAATGCGTCACAATCAGCGATTTTACGACTCGTGAGCGCTCACTCTGAGTGAACGCTCACGAATCATAAGATAGCTAATTGTGACGCTCTCAAAGCGAAATTGACAGGTTTTATGAGTCAAACACATATTACACTACCTCTTCTTGTTACTTACAAGTACAATAAAGCATTATTGCATCTAATGATTGCATAATTCCGAATAATATTTTTTTTATAGCAAGTGAGTGGAAGAAACCCTGCTTGCATATACTTGCTTTGCTTGAGTATGGTTAGTTGGGAAACCCGATGAAACTGTCACTACTTGAACCTAACCCCTATCGTATTTCATTCATTCTCTTTTCGCACTTTGCATATAACACCATCTCATACTAAATCTACATTGATTCAATGATGTACAGACCGCTCATTCCGAGTGCTCGGTGGGCCAGCGACTCCCAGATGACCATGGTAATGCAAGAAAATTTGTTTTCGTCGAAGGAAGTATCACAACAAAGGTAATTGCTATTACATATTTTTGCAGACAGTGACAGATGACAGTGACAGTGACATGAAGATTCGGTGGATGTGCCAGGCATAGGTGTTATATCCTAAACAAATGGTAAGTTCCAAGTTGAATGTTGTCATCGTCGTAGTCGCAGTTGGCAGTACCATTCGTATATTTAAACTTAACCATCAATAGCAGAAACTATATGAATTATCACGTATCTCTGTTGTTAATTACATACCAAGTGGAATCTTAATGTTATTTTGTCGTGAAGGGTTGTGGTTTTGAGATGCTCGATTTGCCGGAAGGGATCGATTTGCTTACTGAGCCGAAAATCATAGGTATTATATTCTTATATTCTACATATTTGCATATCAACATATACATTCATTGGGTTGGGATGGGAAGAGTAGAATTGCCAACTCCCTGTTGTTAATATTTCTCGAATTGAAGGTGGGCTCTTCTCCCCACTCATTGAGACATCTCCTCATATGATGGCTTGTTCTGTATCGAGTTGGAACATTTTTGTCATTGGAAGGAGATTCTTCTTGCTTCCGTGGATCACGCGTAAGTGCCTCTGCTTACGGGTCCACCCTCCGTTTTTGATCCTTCATACAATTGTGAATTGAATAAAACCAGGTATCGGACTTGATCAAGTTATACGAGGTGGCCAGTCTACTGTCTAATGGCTGTGCCCTGCAACAATGAGTGGTATCCTTTACATACATATACATGGCGGCAGAAGAAAGTTTCTCCAAATCGTCTTCCAAGTAGATTACTATAAGCACAGACAAACAGACGTAACTCTTAGAAAAAGTTTTTCTTGAAATCATAGTATAACAAAACAAAACATAGGACCTCAGTAACGACATCTATCTGGCTTCTCGCGGAAAACAAGCTTGCTCGCTAACTCGCAAACAATATTCCGATGCCAGTGTTGTGGCGAGTAGTTCGCGGAACTGATAATATTCAAATCAACCGTTCAGGCAAATACCTCTTCGACTTTTCGTATTCTTATAAATAGCACAGACAAACATACGTAACACTTCATTGTGTATCTTCGTTCACCCATTTAAACGAAGATACACAATGAAGTGTTACGTCTGTTTGTCTGTGCTATTTATAAGTATACGAAAAGTCGAAGATGAATTTGCCTAGTCGATTTGGATATCGAATTACCTCGAGTAGTGTCAGAACAAGGATCGTAGGGTCTAAACAAGGATAGAAGATCGGCTTCTTTTCTTCTTCTCCACTGGCTGGAGCAGTCTTGCGAGCAGCCTTTTCTCTGGTCGATTGGTGGTATGAGTTGAGTTACTGTGTAGAGCACGACGTAAATACGTCCGTTCTCCGGATACAAATGAAGCTTCGGCTTGTTCCATTTAGATCACACGATATGATGATGATGTATTACCTAATAGACTCCCTTACAAATGTGTGGGAAATTTTGAGCTTCTAATAATTTCTTAATTGTTTAACTACATACAAAAAAATGCTGGATCCATTTTCTGCCAAATGATTTATTGCTTGACATCCGTTTGTTTTCGCTCCGTTCACCAGGACCCCACAAAGTCACTTTCAATCGAAAATCGTCAAGTGACGATGAAGCTGTAAACCATCACTTTCAATTGAAAGTCATTCTGACTTCTCTTCGAGCAGATCCCCGTCAACATCAACTGAACCACTTTCGATCAGTTTTCATGCTGTTTGATCTGACTAGACTCATGTTCATTTCTTCTTTCATTGTCAAATGAACTTACTTTTGCATTGAAGCGAAGCTGTTGGATCCAAATTCACGCAGTTTCTCTGACTTTTGTTGATTGTTCATTCGGTTCATTTAAGCGTAGGCGCATAGATCTGTGCACGTGGATGTCAAATTTATCATTGTCGGGTGGTTTGTAAACGCATCAATGTTTTTTTTTTTTTTTTTTTTGTAATCGTAGTGTCGTCTAGAGATCGAAAATTGATATGCGATGCAATTTTGAAATCCAGGATTGTGGCTTGCAGTTTAATAAAAAGTGGGAAATACTGTCAAATTACAATCAATAAAGGTATTTTTGGAATCGAGATGATGTCTAGAGCATGAACATCGATATCCAACGCCATTTTGAAATCGAAGATGGCGGCTTCCGACTTAAGAAAAAGTGGAAATACAGTCAAAAACACATCAATATTGAAATTTTTACAGTCGCCATTTAGAAACCAAATTGGGGCTTCCGATTTCAGAAAATGTGGGAAATATTGTCAAATACCCATCAATGTAGGGATTTTTGGAATCAGGATGGCGTATAGAGGCAGGAAATCGATATCCGACGCCATTTTGAAATCCAAGATGGAGGCTTACTATTTCAGAAAAAGTTGGAAATACTGATGCCGTCCCATCAATATGGGTATTTTTTGGAATCGGGGTGACGTCTGGAGATTGGAAATCGATATCCGACGCCATTTTGAAATCCGTGCTGACTTCTTCTTCTTATTCGCTTTTCAAGCATATTGCTTATCGCATATTAGCTTATTGCGTGCTCTCAACTTATTGTTCTAGATGCACTTCCACAGTCGAGAGCTTTCGATGCCTGCTACCATTTTTGCATTAGTATAATTGTGTGGCAAGTACAATCATGGGGGCGACCCCGGCGTAGTGGTTAACATCTATACCTCTCACGCCAAAGTCACGAGTTCAAATCTCACCCCCGGACAAGTCACGAATGACCCAAGAGTGTTAAAGTGACTGAGAAAAAAAAAGTACAATCATACTCTATGCCCAGGAAAGTCGAGAAATTTTCCAACCCGAAAAACTCCTAGACCGGACCGCGAATCGAACCCAGCCACCTCCAGCATGGTCTTGCTTTGTAGCTGCGCCTTTACCGACTGAGCTAAGGGAGGCCTCAGTCCATGATGACGGCCTGCGGTTTAAGAAAAGTTGTTATTTCTATCAAATACCCATACATACGGTTTTTTTTAGAATCAGGGAACGTATAGAAGCCGGAAATCGATATTCGACGCCATTTTGAATTTTAACACGGCGACTTCCGATTTGCAGAAAGTGTCAAAGTTTAGGGTATTTTCAGAATGGGGATGAGGCGTAGATACCTAAAATTGATGCCACGCCGTCTTTAAATCCAATATGGCGGCTTTGGTTCAGATAAACTGTGAAATACTGTCAAATACCGATCAATGTGTTTTTTTTGGAATCGTTGTGACATCTAGAAGCCAGAAATCGATGTCCGACAGCATCTTGAAATTTAAGCAGGTGGCTTTCGATTTTAGAAGAAGTGTGAAATAGCCTGCAAATGGCATCGAATATTGATTTTCAGCATCTACGGGTATTTGATACTTTTTATGAAACCCGATGGTCACCTTATTGGATTTCAAAATAGTATCGGATATCGATTTTCGGCATCTACACGTTGTTCCCGTTTCGAGAATAACCATATTGTAGGGGATTTGAAACTTTTTCTGAAACCCGATGGCCGCCATACTAGAGTCCAACATAGCGTCGGATATCGATTTTCGGCATCCACGCGTTGTCCCCGTTCCGAAAATACCCATATTGTAAGGTATTTGACATTTTCTGAATCATGATGGCCGCCATATTGGATTCCAACATAGGTCTGATATCGATTTTTGACATCTACGCGTTGTTCCCGTTCCGAAAATACCCATATCTTAGGGTATTTGACAGTTTCGGAAACCAATGGTCCCTGTTTTGAATTCCGAAATGGCGTCGGGTATCAATTTTCAGCATCTACGCACCATCCCCGTCCCTTTGTAGGGTATTTGACACTTTTTATGAAACTCGATGACCGCCATTTTGAATTCCAAAATGACGTCGGAAATCGATTTTCGGCACCTTCGTATCGTCCCCGTTCCGAAAATACCCATATTGTAGGGTATTTGAGAGTTTTCATGACCCCGATGGCCGCCATCTTGGACTCCAGAATAGCCTCGTTTATTTAATTTTCGGTTAATATAAAATAATATATTATATCTACATACACACTTAGCTTTTTGGCTGAGATGGGCACCACCGAGCAGCTCGGCAATCTATTTTGCTGGATCTCAGTGATCTAGTGTGTATAATCTGGATGCCATCCCTATCGGCAATCGATATTGTGCGGACATGTCAATCTATCCAGCAGGCCACTTTTAACAAAAGTTGATAAAATTATGTTTTTCGTAGTGTACCAATTGCGTACCATAGCGTACCTTCAAGGATTTTGAACGTACCTCGCAAATTCCTTGTTTTAGAGTGTCCTGCTAAATAGACGGGTAATTTTCGAAAAATTTCATTAAACCTTCCAAAACCTACACCAATGTAGCGTACCAATAGCGTACCTTCCGAATCTGAGGTTCATTTTTAACGTACCTCCAAATTTACTATACTTACTTATATAAAACTCTTTAAAATACATTATATGTAAAATCTGACTTCGGATTTGAATTTCTCGGAAAATTTAAGTCCGATTTGACCCAAAAACATATTACTTAAGTGTATTATACGCTACTTAATGACCAAAAACGTGATTTTAAAACAAAAATATTGAAATACCCCTGAAAGTAGATATCGAACAAACATGGGAGAAGAAACTTTTAATATCTTTAAAAAACATTATCAATCTGTATGGGTACAGGTTGAACGTACCTCAAGGCAAATCATTTTAATATGGATGGGATGGATGATTTTCTATGAAAAAAATATTTTTTATGATTATTTTAGAAAATTCGTAGTTTTGTGAGTATTTCGGGGAATGCTAAAAATTCAATACTACAAATTTTCTAAAATAATCATAAAAATTAATTTTTTCTTAGAAAATCATCCATCTCATCCATATTAACATGATTTGCCTTGAGGTACGTTCAACTTGTACCCATGCACATTGTTTCTAGAACTTGTGAGAATATTTTGAGAAGATTTAATTCGCAGCATTCCCCGAAATATTCACAAAACTACAAATTTTCTAAAATAATCATATAAATTAATTTTTTTTAAGAAAATCATCTATCTCATCCATATTAACATGATTTGCCTTGAGGTACGTTCAACCTGTACCCATACAGATTGATAATATTTTTTAAAGATATTAAAAGTTTCTTCTCCCATGTTTGTTCGATATCTACTTTCAGGGGTAAACAGAATGTTTAGCTGGATGTAGGTATTCAAGGGTATTTCGATATTTTTGTTTTAAAATCACGTTTTTGGTCATTAAGTAGCGTATAATACACTTAAGTAATATGTTTTTTGGGTCAAATCGGACTAAAATTTTCCGAAAAATTCAAATCCGAAGTCAGATTTTACATATAATGTATTTTAAAGAGTTTTATATAAGTAAGTATAGTAAATTTTGAGGTACGTTAAAAATGAACCTCAGATTCGGAAGGTACGCTATTGGTACGCTACATTGGTGTAGGTTTTGGAAGGTTTAATGAAAGTTTTCGAAAAATCACCCGTCTATTCAGCAGGACACTCTAAAACAAGGAATTTGCGAGGTACGTTCAAAATCCTTGAAGGTACGCTATGGTACGCAGTTGGTACACTACGAAAAACATAATTTTATCAACTTTTGTGAAAAGTGGCATGCTGGATAGATTGACATAAACAAGCTTGTTGTACTTGAGCCTTTTTTTTTGTTGGAAAATCGAGTGTATATTGCAAGTAAAGAAGTTGAAATCGAGGGAGTTGTTACCGAAGCAAGTATAACTTGCGATGATTTCCTGAAAGGCGGCGTTGGTTTCTTCCCTCACCTTCCGAAAATTAAAATACTAGACTGCATTCAAATGCATGCAGTGTCCCTCGTTGGAACGAAGAAAACTTACCCGCTTTCGGACTCGTTTCGTGTGAGCTTCGCCAGGTAATTCCAGATTTCGTCGCGATTGGGATGATCTGATTACCTGGACGAAAGGTAATGAACTGCACAAAATGTATGCGACTAGGGCACACTGCGACTTTCTGTGGTAACAAGCCACGCTGTGATCAATGTGGGGAGAAACATAAGGAGGGTCGTGCCTCCCCAAAATGTCCTTCTTGTTTGGAAATTCCGCATGCCACTGTCCAAGATACAAACAGCAGGGAGAAAAACTCCAGCGGTCTTTGAAGGCTCTTGCGCAGCGTTCCTTCGCGGAAATCCTAAGATCAGTTACTTCATCTTCCCGAGTTCCCCCGTGTAGTAACCCCTTCGACCTGCTTTCAGTTGATGACCAGGGCTCTGACCCTAATGTTGGCGAGGGAAGTCATTTCGTTTTCAAAGCCCCACCTAGGAAGCGATCCAAAATTATCGAGCAACAGCCTCAGGAGCCCTCTCGTATTGAACCTCGAGTCATCTTGAAGAAACCAGGAAGTAGCGATAATGTTCCGAAAGCCCCTCCACCGGGTTTCAAACCATTTGATGTTGATAGGGACTTTTCGCGGCTTCCAGCTTCTTCCAAGGCTCCGGATATTCCAGTTCTACAGCCAGGACAACAGGCAGCCATGTTCACGTTTTCTGGAATTTTACATGGCATTCTTGAAATATTGAATGTATCTGACTCCATGAGGAACATTATTGTTTTGATGATTCCAATGTTGAATACTCTTTTGAAGCAACTAGCTTCTAAATGGCCAATGCTTTCGTCGATCATCAACTTTGACGTTTAAAATTACTAGCTTTTGAGAGTGTGATAGTGATTTGTCTGTTAGTGTATCAATTTTAATTTCCGTTCTCTCATCGTTGTCCCAAGTCCCTCTTTTTATGTTTCTTTGCAATTGTAAACAACGACCAGTTATCTCGAGAGAGATCAAGAGCACTTTCCCGTCACCTCACTGCATCTTCCATGGTCAATCGTCTAAAAACAGCCAGTAAACGGTGGTGGAGATAAATATATCGCTCGAATCCTTATGTACCTTTTCCTTATCCCTTCCCTACCTGTTAATAAATCGTAGTCCGTAACCTCGAGTAAGCCGCGAATATTTGGACACCTCTTGTACGAACTCTATTTTTAAGAAACATTGTTAAAAGTAAAATGAATTTCGGCTCCGTAAAGCTTCCGCATTTGAGCCTTCATAAATAAATGAATTTACATGAAAAAATTGCTTGACATGTTCCGTATTAAGGGTTTTGAGAAATTTGTTTTTGAAAACTTTACCATTTCGTTGCATTTCTCTGGATTGGCACCCTTCCCGAAAGACGTAGTCCTACGATGCTACGAAAGTTCGATATGTACCAGATTTACTCCTCGAATAAGTGGGTTTCAAACATTACTTTCAAACAGCGATGTTTCAAGTTGATTATTAACTATCAATTTGTCCAACATTAGTTACTGCTCACTATACGATGTTACCGTGGCAGTTGATGCCAGCATTGACCGACAACCCCTTGTTTGGGAAGCTTTCTCTGATATTCCCGTCATTTTTCAAACACACATAGGAACACCTATTCCGCTCCAGATTCGATCGGCAAATTTCATAGCACCGAAGCACAGATAGATAGTTCACTTTGTTTGCTTTCCCGAAAACACACTCACATCCTCCATTAACCACAAAGTTTACTCTGGTTTCGCACCGCTTTGATGGAGAAGACGAAAACAGTTTCTCATCTATCGAGTAAAACTGGACGTGAACATTCTTCATCCTTTCATGGCACAACGTATTCCCACTTTCTCACATCCCTCCCCGCATCGGACAACCATAATCAAACACTATTATCATAATAATTTAATATAAAGTCAAAAACTTTCCAACCGCATCCTTCCACTTTCCCATGTGAGGGTTCCGCTTCGATCGAGCGCCCCCAACAACGCCACATCGGTTATCTGGCCCTCGACATCCTCACCAAGAAGAGCAACACCCAGCAAACGTTATTTAACTTGGCATTTACAGTCTCGCTTTCAGTTTATCGAAGCAGCTCGGACCCATAAATATCGCTTAAAAATAAATCCAATACCATCACCGATCCAGTTCGGCATGCAGTTCTCAGATATGCAGGAAATTTCCCCGCACACGCCTTTCTACTGTACAGCAGTGGAAGCACTTCGAAAAGACAGAAATCGCATTATCGCATTTCTTTTCGCACGCGCAGCTAAATCTTCTAATGCATTTTTCTTTCATGCAGTATTTTTTATGCTCTCTCGCATAGCTTAAAGTCAGCATCGATTGAAGCAAGGATTACTTCCTTCGGGTTCGAATCGATTGCACTGGGAATCGACACGTCCCATCCCACGTCACTGCGTCCCAGCAAGGGAGCTTTCAATTTCGTTCAATCAAATGAAGATTAGGATGGAACCCGGTTTGAGGTCAGATTTGGAATGGGAAATAGATTTTGGGGTTTTTGGAGAAACAGTTACGGGCAACCGGTTGCCTGCCTCGTTTGCCCCTAGAAGAGTCTGTTTGTGCATATTTATCTCTTAGTATGCGAAACACACTGGCCAGACTAGGAAGTTATAACACGTATGCTACAAGCACATCTACAGGACTATCTTGATGGCATTTTTCTAGACAGCACATCATTTTAACACGCTACAAGGGTTCTAGTCGGAAGCCGACATAGTATACTGGTGTTATTCTTTTTATTTGCTGATTGCGTTGATCATTTCGAAGTTGCAAGAGGGTTAAGCGATGTCGAGGTAAATTTAGACATGGTTACTAACTGATTTTTCAAACGTGCCTCCCAGCACCAGAGTTGCCAGCTTGTTTTCAAGTTTATCGGTATCAAAGTTTTTAAAAAATCGGTATTCATCGGAATTTACTATTTGATAAATTTTACATTTTTGCCGTTTTCGAAGACGAAGATTTAAACTTTTGGACTAAATATGGCCTTTCTATGGCCGACCTTGCGGTAGAAATTTTTGGGAAATGTTTGAATTAGCTTCTTAAGGAAGCCGAATCAAATTTCAGAGAAATTAGAAAGAATCTCTTCTGGAGGAAATTGGAAGAAAGTTCTGTGGAAATCTGGAATAAATCCGGGGAACTTTCAAGAAAAATAGTGACAAACTTCTGGGAAAATTTAATGAATAATCGGCTTACGCATCCAGAAGAAGCCAAGAAGGCTTTCGGAAATTGGAAGATAATTCCAGGAGTTTAGTTTATTTGTGTTTGTATTTGTATATTGAAAAGTTCAACTGACAATTATTGCCTAAATGAATAAAACTTAAACTAAATAGTTACGGAAAAGGCCAAGTAACCGATGACGAAACACGTCAGCTGATACATTGAAATCGAATATATAAAAGTTGAATTGCTGGCTGATTGATCGAATTCGCTCGTGTGGAGAATAATTTCGGCGCCGTGGTTCCAAAAACAGAAAGTCGCGTTGACTTAGAACATGTGTATTTAACTGAGCCAGCATTGTTGGACAGTCAATGTCACCCGTAATCAGCTTTCCAGCGAACATAGCTTAACCGACCGTCCGTCTCACTTCTAGTGGTTCGATTCCCAGGAGACGGAAACGCTCCTCGTTCGTTGGGTCATGCCAGTTGAGGAAACGAAGAGAATATCTCACAAACTTGCGTTGAACGGACTCAATTCTAGTGATCCATCTAGCATGGAAAGGGCACCAAACAACTAAACTTGACTCCAATAAGGATCGCACAAGCGAACAAGGGTGACCTGAGGCATAGCGGGTCACGGAACTCGTCGGCAATTTTGAAAATAAAGCCCAATTGTCGATTAGCTCTGGAGATGATGTCATTGTAGTGGATTCTGAAAGTGAGTCTGCAGTCCAAGGTAACGCCGAGATCCTTTACGTGATATACACGAGTAAGACAGCGTCCGTAGAGACCATAGTCAATCATGATTGGTTCGATTTTCCGGTGATAGGAAATAATGTTACATTTTTTGATGCTTAGACTCATCAAATTTCTTGAGCAACAGTTTGCAAAAATACCTAACATTTTCTGGAGATCCCAACAGTCCGAGAGACTTTTGATAATTTTGTAGATTTTCGTATCGTCTGCATAGAAAACGCGGCATCCTGATGGTATCAGAAAGGCGACGTCGTTTAAAAAGATCGAAAACAGTAGCGGTCCTAGGTTACTGCCTTGCGGAACTCCCGAGTTGTTTGTGAAAACATCCGATTCCGACGCGCCAGTCTAACCCGTACATAGCGATTCACCAAGTACTATCTGAACCAATTCACAGCCGTTGACGAGACGCCAAGTATCTCAAGCTTGGCAAGCAAGATATTATGGTCCACCGAGTCCATATACGCAGCATCGACTTGCCATCCTGAATCCAGTGATGCAAAATATCATGACACTCACGTGACACTCGTCTTCGCATCAACCGACTATCGCTGACATATCGTTTTGTCACGCAGTGAGAGTTAGAGCCATGGCAAACAACAATCACCAGTAATGGTCGCTGCTCACAAGCAAAACGTTACACTCGCTGCTGATAATGAAAAGCACAACGAAAACAGTGAAGACTTCTGCAGTACGATCATGAGATAAAGCGAAACGACAGAAGAAAATGAAAACAATGCCTACGCATTCCAAGTTCGTCTCGGCAGGCGCGAGTGTGTGAGTTACAAACAAAGCAGGCAACATTAAACGGAAGCTGTTGGGCTCACTCTCCAAAACACTCACATAAGCAAGCAAAGCAGTAACTGCTTGAAAACGAGCACAGATGAGTGTCGTGATTGTCAGGAATGACCAGATCGGTGATGGATCACAACAGAAGACGACATTCACCAGTTGATTTTTACTTCTTTCGTAAACTTGATGGATGGTCATGGAGAGAGCTTCGACGAGCACATTGATAGGAATGTACAAAGCGTTACTACCATCACCTGTTTGATGATGGTGATTGTGATAGGTCGCAACTATGCCTGAATCCATGCATCGCAAACAGTTAGAAGTAAACTCCATCAGGTTCGTGGACACGGAGCGCTTCGGGTAAAAGCAGTCTTGTTCTGTATCGATATAATTGTTGCAACACGCGAACAGAGCATCATTTATGATAATCTCGAACAGTTTTGTGCATGCACACAGGGAGGTGATTCCACGATGATTTCCGACATTCCGTTTATCTTTTTTTTTTGTAGACTGGGAACAGATAAGAAAGTTTCCAGAGGCAGAGGAGCTCACATTGCTGTGCCGAGATATTGAATAGCCTCGCAAGTGGAAGGCAGAGATTGGCCACACAACAACGAACTGATGACGGAATCCCGTCAGGTCCGGCGGCGAACGAGAGCTTCAGTTTGCGTGTTGCGGCTATCACCATGTCTTCTACAATGTAAACTTAATACATCACGTGGCATCCGAACAGTAGCACTTGTGTCGACGAAGCGGAGAAATCGTGGAACACTTGCTTGAAATAACGAGCAAACAACGAGTCATTCCCTAGAAACATGAAACAAGGCAACCCGGATTTCTTCCGTTCCTTTCGGATTCGTGCGAAGGTTCGCTTCCGTGCGTCTCACGTGTCGATTATAGTGAAAACGATTGTAATTTCGATAGCTACACACTTAGAAAAATTCATGTAAATTTAGGTGCTTTGAGACTGACATATACGAGCGTCAATTATGACATAAAATTGAGTCATAATAGACGCGAAATTCAGCTCAATCAAATGTACTTTTCGTCGAGTAATTTTTTTTTTTTTTTTTTTTTTTTGTATTTATTTAAGACATTTTACATCCATAGATGCATTCATGTCTGTTTCAGTTTAGTGTAATGATGTGTGGGTGTGAGTGTTAGTGTTTATGGTTAATTGCACTTAGCTTTGTTTCGTCTCCTTCTGGTTCATCGTTGATCATAACATTGCATCTCTTTTACTTCTTCTTCTCAATGAATTTCACTTTTACTTCTTCTACCTTTTCTTCATCTTCTTTCTGCATCATCTTCGTTTTTGTTCGTAGCCTTCGTCCGTTTCTTGTTATTTTGTTGACGGGTCTCCTTCATCTTGCTGAATTGGCTGCGTCATCTTCTTATATCTTCTTCACTTCTGATCATTTGTTGCTTAATGGTATTCTTCTTCATTCACTTTTGATCTATCTTCTTCTTTCTTCTCACCATACTTCAAATTATTTTCTTTACTTCTTCATCATCTTCTTTCTTCATCCTTCTTTAATTCCATTGCTTTGATTTCCTCTTCCACGTCTTCACGATTTCTCCAGATTTCCATCGGTGTCGTCTTCTTCATTTTGCTATTCTCCGCTTTATCTTCTTGATCTTCTTCGTATATTTCCACTTAATCTTGCATTCCGCCTTTACTTCATCATAATTTTTCTTTTGATCTTCTTCTTCTTTTTCTTCCATTCGCTATCCGCTTTGTATTCTTGATGACCTTCACTTTCTTTACTTGATCTTCATCCAGTTACATGTTTGCCTTCATCATATTCTTCCTTCCTTCCTTGCTCAGTTAACTGTTTCACCTTCTTGCCTCTACACCGGGTTTCGGCTCCTTCATCTTCTTCACATTCTTCCTTCCTTCCTTGCTTCATTAACTGCTTCACCTTCTTGCCGCTACACTGGGCTTCGGCTGCTCCATCTTCTTCACATTTTTCCTTCCTTACTTGCTCCGTTATCTGCTTAACCTTCATTGCCACTACACCAGGTTTTGGCTGTTCCTTCTTCTTTTCTCTACATCCTTCAAATTTTTCGGTACAGTCCAGTTTGCCGAAGAAAGTTCAGCAAATTGGTGGTTTGCTCCTCAGAGTTTCCTAGCGCATCTCGCAAGCTTGTTGTGTCAATGTCGTTCTCTTGTCGTTGTCTCTCGTAGTTTTTACACTGCAGAATCACGTGTCGCACATCTAAAGCCGTTCCACAACAACTGGGCGGGACTTCTTTTCTCGTCGGGTTAGTCGCGTGTGACCAATTCTTAGTCGTGTTAGTACACGCTGGTCGAAAGTGCTTCCCCGTTCCGTCCACTTGTGCGTGTCGTCTTTGACTTCTCTAAGTTTGGAATCTCTGGTCACGAACCATTGGTCGTTCCAACGTTGGCGAATGTTTTGCATCACCATTCTCAGCGCATCATCGCCTGGCATTGGTACATCAATGGGAGGTTGTGTTCTTGCCATGTTTGCCAATCGATCAGCTTCGTTGTTTCCGTGGATGCCAGCGTGTCCAGGTATCCAGCAGAAACGGACGGATTTGTTTCGTGATATTTGCTGCACTTCCTGAATCCACGGGTGCTTCGATGTTCCAGATTCTAAGGCCTGGAGACAACTTGCAGAGTCCGTTAGAATGACTAACTCGTTCGAAATATTCGGAATGGAAACAGCCATCTTAATGGCGTACGCCTCTGCAGAAAAAACGCTGCATTCCTTTGGGAGGCTGTACTTTCCCGCTAAACCATTGTTATAGAATGCGGCACCTACAGTGTTGTCATGTTTCGATCCATCGGTGTAGACGACGGTTGATAGATGGAAGCGGGTCGACAGTAGTTGTTGCACTACCGGGCGGACTTTCTCTGGAGGATCGCCGGCTCGTACACATTTTTTAACGTCCCACAGGATCGAAGGTTTTCGTGTGTGCCACGGACGGTCGTTCTGCCGTGCAAGTTGACCGATAGCGGGGAGCGCTGAGTTTGTCAGTTCATTGAGGCGATCCGATGCTCGTCGAATGAGAGGGAGGCTGTTGTTGTTCTGATTCTTTGCTAGTATCCGAATTGCAATTCGCGCGATGGATTGTGCTGCTAGCAGTTCGAACGGTAAGGTGCCCGCTTCAGCCATGATCGATTGTATCGGGCTAGTGACGAAGGCTCCGGAAGCAAAGCGTACCATTTTATTGTATGCTGGGGCAAGGTTTTGCAGGGTTACCGGTCCTCCTCGGCTAACTACTCCAATTCCATACATCAGTTTCGCGGTCACTAGGGCCGAGCCCACCTGCAGTAGCGATTTTCGTTCGCCACGTGGAAGTTTGGCACCGATCATCCGAAGGATTTGTAACCGAGGTTCACACGCTTTCTTCACCATTTGACAATGAGGTTTGAAGCTCAGAGTTCGGTCGAGGGTTACACCCAGGACTCTCAAGCGGTTTGTCTTCGGGATGGATACTCGGTATATCACGATGTTACTTCCAGGTTCTCGACGTGCATTCGGACTGCAATAAAAGGTGTACGACTTTGAAGCTGATATTCTGAATCCAACGCTTTTCGTCCACTTGTCGACAGCTTTGACGGCGGCTTGTAGTTTGCGATGTAGTCCTTCACTTTTTGCCCCTCGTACGACGAGGAGAATGTCGTCCGCGTACAGAAGAGTGTCAACTCCTCTCGGTATCACCCGAAAGATAGGCTGCATCGCAACGAGAAATAGAGTCACTGATAGGACAGAACCCTGAGGTACTCCATTTTCCAGCTGGTGTTTACGAGACATATGTCCTCCTACGGACACCTGGAATGTCCTTTCCGAAAGGAAGCTTTGCAGCATGTTCATCATCCGCCCACGTAATCGCCATGATTTTAGTGTCCGCAGAACACCGTGTCGCCAGGTGGTATCGTATGCTTTCGACAGGTCCAAGGAGGCTATCAGGCAGTGTTCATCTTGGGTTGGCAGTGATCTTTCCAACTCGGCAAAATAGGTATCAGTGCCGCGGCCTGTACGAAAGGCGTGCTGACGTTTGTCAAGACGTCCACTCAATTCTAGTTCGGTCGTCAATCGCCGATTGAGAATCCGCTCGAACAGCTTCGCCATGCAACTGGTGAGCGATATTGGACGGAAAGCATCAGGTCCGGAGTCGTTGCAGTGCGGGTTTGGAATGGGTACAACGACAGCATTCCGCCAGCTAACGGAAAACACACCATCGTCCCAGATTCTGTTAAGAAGCTCAAGAAGCGTCATTTTCACGGACAGTGGCAAACGTTGGAGTAATGGATACCCAATTAAATCGGGACCTGTCGAAGCACCTCGCCCTTTGTCGAGGGCCCACAGGAGTTCGTTAAGGGTGATATCGATGTTGTAGACATCATCGGTCGGTGTCGGTGTTTGATCCATGGATTCTCGTTCGGCTTCTGTCTTAATCATCTGGAAAGATGAAGATTAGCTAGAGGTTGCTGATCTTCCACTATAGCATTTCGCTAATTCCTCCGCTACTTCTTCGGGCTTGTCCGTGAATCCATCTGCTCGCTTGAGCACTACGGTCCGTTGTTGTCGATTGCCTCGCAGAGTGTTGACCGTTCTCCACAAATCGGTGGTCGAGCTAGTTGGTGAGATTTTCGCTACGAAGTTATCCCACGAATTCGTTTTGGCTTGGTTGATAGCCTGCCGTGCCGCTGCTCTGGCTTCCTGGAATCTAGCCAATGCTTCGTGTTGGCTTGGATCGGAATGTTGTAGACGTCGCAGGGATCGTAAACATTTTCTTCGCCGTCGAATAGCCGCCTTTACTTCGGGGCACCACCATGGTACCGCTTTAGGTCCAACACGACTACTGGTTCGTGGTATGGACTTAGTTGCTGCGTCGATGATCATTTCGGTGAAACTGTTGACGTCCCACTCGATACCTGATCGAATACTTTCGGCTGTGATGCTTTCGTATAACGACCAGTCGGCTTGTTCGTAAAGCCATTTTTGTCGCGAATACGACCACCCGGGAATGGATACCGTTATCGGAAAGTGGTCGCTGTTGAAAGTGTCCGAAAGGGTTTGCCAAGTAAACCTACGTGCCAGATACTCGGAGCAGAATGTCAGGTTGATTGCCGAAGTGTTACCTGTAGCCGGATCGATACGAGTAGCGGAGCCGTTATTGAGAATCACTAATTGTTTGTCCAGGGTTTTTTCGGCAATGAATCTGCCGAGAGCGGTTTAATGTTTGTGACCCCCAAGCGAGATGGTGCGCGTTGAAGTCACCCAGAAATATAACCGGACCGTTTAGTTGCTCGAACAACTCATTCAGTGCGGCCTGACTACCCTCGATTGCACTCGGTGGAATATACACGGATACTACTGTTACCTGCATCGGTGCGTAGATGCGTGCAGCTACGAGTTGTAAAGAGGTATCGATGGGTACGCGCTCGAAAGGTATACCTTCCCGGATAGCAAGGCCTACCCCGTGTTGCCAGTGGTGTACGCTGTTTGACTTCAAGAGGAGCGTGTAGTTTCTTCCAACGAAGTCTGGTTGCAGCACGTTTTGATTCACCTTGGTCTCCTGAAGTGCTATAATGGACGGTTCATGGTCGGCGATGAGGAGTTTTAGCTCGTTAATGTTGGCCCGTAGTCCTCGCAGGTTCCATTGAAGGGCAAAACAACCGCTAGGGCGACTTTCCGCGGATGATAGTGATGACGAACAAGACGATGATGACGATGAACTATGCATTCGAGTAGAAATTTCTGCCGGATTCCAGGAGGAGGTAGAAGGTGCAAGACACTCGTGACAGGTCCCACCTGCGGCCCCCTGGACATCCGCTCCCATCCTTGGGAGGGGGGAGGTTACTTCACGCTCTCCCTCCCCACACCGATTTTGCGATACTGCTTGTTGCAGTGATGATGACGGTGTCGATGTATCTCGACGGACTTCACCGGCGGAATGCCGGTTACTAGGACTGATTGTAAGAAATTTCACCGGCGGTGTGTCGAGAGGAAAACTGCATGGGCGTTCTTTCCCCCGGAGCAGACCCAAACCGGCTACTAGGAGTGTTGTTGCAAACACTGTTGTGATTGCTAGTGTACGCTGTTGCTGTTCCCGAGATGGAAAAAGCTTCGTGACGATGGGGTGATGGCGAAGTGCATACGTGTGGTTGTGGTTGGTGGGGAATTGATAGAGTGGTAGGTAGGTAGGTGTTCGAAAAGTTCGTTACATTAACATCGATCGCAGAGGGGGAATCTCTATCAACGGGTTGGGGTAAGACGTCCCGGACAGATCCTCCCACCTGCTGCGCTCTCGCTTGTGAGAGTGGAAGAGGTACTACACATTCCCTGCTTCCAAATCGATGGTCCAAATCGTTGTCCGTGTTCGTTGCTTGGTCGTTAATACTGCTCATTGTGATATTAGAGGGGTTGATGTCGTCGATTTTGCTGGTTAGGGGGCGTTTCGTCGATTTCAGACTCCTCGTCGACACTTACAGTTTCAGAATCGTGCGGTGGGTTTTGTTCGGCGATTACTTTTTTCAATGGAGGACTTTGGCGACCGGGTGATGTGTTATTCGACTTGTTGCGCTTATTCTTCTTCCCAGGTTGACTGTGTTTCGGTTCTATAACTGCAGGTGAGCGGGTCCTTAGATGCATGGATGGTCCCGCTACTCGCGACTCTCTGACTTGTTGTTGCTGTTGTTGCTGCTGTTGTTGTTGCTGCTGCTGTTGTTGTTGCTGTTGTTGCTGCTGTTGTTGCTGCTGCTGTTGTGGTTGTTGAGCTGGTTGGCTTTCCGCATGACACATGTTTTTTATAAGAGCAATCAGCTTGTCGATCTTCTCGTCCTTTCGCTTCATTGCTTCCAACAGATTAGCAATCTGGGCATCTTTCTTCTTCATCTCTCTCTCGAGTTGTTCGAGCTTTTGACGATCGACACTTGACTGGGCTGCTGCTGCTGCGTAGCTTCTCACTCCTGCTTCAACCTGTTTTCGCGCTTCCGGGTATGTAAGATTGCGGTCGACCTTTATACGGATAACATCCGTCTCCTTCTTGTAGACAGGGCACTGGCGATTGTTCGGATGATGCGGTCCTCCACAGTTAATACAGTGGGCAGCTTCTCCGCATTCCTCATTCTCATCAACATGGCGTTCAGCGGAACAATGCATACAACGTTGTGCACCAGGACAGCGGACGCGTGGATGACCATATCGGAAACAACCATAACACAGCAGTGGATTTGGGTAGTATGGACGGGTAGCAACACTCAAGAGACCAATCTTAAAATTTGCGGGGTAGCTACATTTAGCGAGAGTTAGAATCAAGGTAGACGTGTTAACGCGGCTGCCGTTATCGTTGCGTGTAATTCGTTGAACACGAATCACCCCCTGTCTAATTAGTTCAAGTAACACATCTTTTTCCTCCATGTCGATCAACTCAAAACAGGAAATGACACAGCGACTAACGTTCAAGTTTGGATGTGGCTGGACCAAAACCTCGGTGTCATCGATTAATGCTGTCATCTTCAACAATTTTTCAACCTGGGAAGGATTACGGACTTTCAAGGTGTATCTGGTACCTTGTGCTTCAGTAGACGCACCTTCGATAGGACCACCTGCGACTCTTTCAACTGATTTGCCAATTAAAAAAGGGTTTTTCGGCAGTGGCGCATTGTCCTTTCCGATAAGTTGCAGAAATGTTAATTCTCCGAACTTGTTCGAAGGATCCATAAACATTGGAAGTCTTCTCCCTGACCCGCCAGGGTCACCACTGCTTGCGGCCGTCATGGCCACACTACTCTACCCTACCACTACTACCGCGACCAGTTGCACGTTGGAAAAAAAATCAATGTAAAACGGGCAACGGTCACCCGTTGCCTACCCCAAAGATAATAGAAATAGAAAAATAAGGGTTTTTCCTACCTTATTATCCCCTTCAACGGCTACACCACGACACACAAGGTCAAAAAACAGCTTTACCGACCTTCCGATTCAGTGAAAAAACTTTTCACCGAAAACCGAAAAAAATCAGTTTGTTCGCACTTGAATACCCCTTGCTACTCGGGTCACACAGCTGTGAAACCACAATGGGCCACACTACACACCGGTAGAACGATGCGATGGCGCGCCGTTGTTGTCACTTTTGCTGCTGGTAGAAGCACTTTAGTCGCACTTATTTCACTAAAATCTTCGCCGATTATGATCGGACTTTAGTGTTAGACACTAGTTATCACTAGTCACTTGTTGCTGGTAGCGTTTTCAGAACGAAAAAACCGCGAAAAACCACCAAATACAACGATATCCCGAGCGCGCGCACGTTTGCTACTGTTAGCAACAATGTCCCGAACTCGAATGCGTCGAGTAATGAACTTTTCAGTCTCGGAGCACTTAATTTTACATGTCATTTTTGTTTACGTCTCATCCATTATGTCAAAGATGGATTCCGTCACGTGTAAAATTAGGTATTTCTAAGCGTGTACGACTTGCAAAATTGAACAGTAGTTTGTAGTACGGCGAGTGAAAGTTACAATACTTTCGGAGGGCGGCAGAGCGTTGACTTTTTAGCACGCGTATGCGTGGGTTAGACCATGGAGGCTTTTCCGGGGGTCGTCGTGCTGGGACAATGCGGAAAATAGCATCTTCCAGTGCAGGACTGAAAAAATCCATAGCATCATTCACGCTAGCAGCTGTTTCGATAAATTGCCAATCAATTTCCGCAAGCGCATTGTTCAATGCAACATAATCAGCTCGGAGAAAGTCCAAAGAGTAGCACTCAGATGACGGCGTAAAAACAATCGGCGAAGGCAAACTAAATGACACGACGAGAGCGGGATGATCGGCATCTAGATGAATCAGTGGTGGCTCGACCGGCAAGGAAACAGAAGTGCCCGGTAATGCGGAATCATTTGCCAGGCCAAGATCTAGTAACCATCCATTTCGGTTCGGGAAAGTATTCGCTTGTGTCAACCCGTAAAAGTTAAAGCCGTCCAAAAGATCAGCAACCGGCCTATTCGAATGCAGTGGATCAATTAATGGTATGCCACTGTCTAAAGCGCCATTCCAAACCAGCTTGATTGTAGTCGCCAAATACGAAAGCGTCTCCCAGGGACTTAGTTGAGAAGAAATCGAGTCTAAGGCCGACAACATAGTAGAAGCGATTCGAAGCGATTCGATTCGTTGGCAATAAGCGGAGCGCTTGCGTGAAAGCACCCTCTATGAGCGTTCTATGGGAATCGCCCAAACCAGCCATAGTGAAAGCGATGCGGAGAGGTGTAAAGCGTTCAGCAAAGCGACAGAGCTGTTCGTGTTGTGTTTTGACGCCTTCGAACGCAAGTGGACTGATTCTAGTGAGGAAAAATGGACACCGAAAATTTGAACAAATATTTTGCACTGCGCGCGCGACTGTAATGTTTTCAAAAACGCTTTCACTATGTCATAGGTTGCTTCGCTTGCCGCTGCATTTCGCTTTGCCAATTGCTATCGCATCGAATCGCTTCGAATCGCTTCTACTATGTTGTCGGCCTAACGATTCCACATGCTCACGGATGATCGTGCAGTAATTTTTGCGGACTGAAAGCAGGTAGATTGCGCCTACACTAAGCTTGCATTGTGGAAGTTCTACGACCATCCACAGCTGTTCCAGTTGACTGGAAATGGGTGACGTACTTACGTAGCTGGCTAGTCTCGTTGCAATCAGAGCTCAGCCATCGCGCGATTTTTTACTATTTAGGGGAGACCGGTCAGTTCTGAAGACGGAATAGAATGACCCGTTTTGGTAGTAGATCGGAGAGTAGTTAAAAGAAGCTCAGAAAATCCTTCCAATAGAAGTAGCAAAAGATCCTCCAGAAAAAGCTCATGGAGAAAGTTCAAGAAGAAGCCGAATTAAGCTTCTGGGAGAATTCGATATCGTAGATCCCAAGACAAGGTACAATCTAGATGGATACTTAGATATTTAAATGACTCTACTTTCTATATGACATTAACACTCATTACTTAATTAGGAAGAATTGGAAAGATTTTTCTCGGTGGTCGGAAGATCATGTATTTAGTTTTTTGACGTAGGACTACGTCTTTGATTTCTATATGGGGGTACACTTTGTGAAAACCGAAAATGGAACATGTAACAAATTAAGAAAGATTTTGATCATTAATAGCTCAGCTGTCCCTGGTCCAATTTCAATAGTTTTATCACCAATCGATCAGAAATATGACTACGCATCGATAGCAATGTTGATTTTCAACAAGAAACTATTGAAAAACTGGTAAATTTCCAGCATTGTCCAAAATAGTCGAATTAACTAACACATCCACCAATTACCTACATGCATGCTGTTTTCCTCATTCCGCTGCGTCCTAGCAAGAAGTACGGTCGACTTAGTTCGCGCTCCGCTATTTTGGAAGTTTTCTCGCTATTCGCTTGATTTAAATTGTCAGTTTTTTCTCGCTTAGAGTTCTCAGCTAAATAATTAACTAAAAGTGAGTTTTTTCTGAGCAGAAAGTGTGTTTTCGGCATCATCGGAAGGAAAATTGTTTTTACGATTGCCAATTCGCCAACCATTTTGCGCATCATCGGTGCGTGGTAACGCATACCTGCACACGGATCATCGTCATCGAGTGTCAGCATCTGCCTCCGCATTTACACCGCTCATCTATCATCGTGTGTTCAGCTGAGTGCCGACCCTCACATAAGCACACACCAACGAAGACCGCCCGCACACGCTGATCGAAGATCATCCACGCTGCGCGTCGCTCCGCTGCTGTCGTTTAAACGCTCGGTGGTAGTAGTATAGGATTATCAGATAAGTTTTTGTTCTTGTTTCTCTTTTTCGCCCACAGTTAAATTTTAAGTTTGGCTCAGCACAGGCTCAGATAAACCCCCGATCGCGAGCCTATCCAGATGACTCGACTGGCCCATGGGTTGTCTACTTTCAGCCCAGAAACAAACCTTTGAATGTAATGCAAATTACTAATGATCTGACGAAGCGATACTCGGCCGTGACTGAAATCACGAAGGTAAGGCACAATAAACTTCGTGTCTCCGTCTCTAACCTGAAGCAGGCTAACGAGATTGCTGCCTCCCAGCTCTTCACGCTCGAGTATAGAGTTTACATCCCAGCTCGTGATGTGGAGATCGAAGGTGTGGTCACCGAAGCGAGTCTGACCCCCGAGATCTTGGAGAAGCAGGCGGTTGGCCGTTTCAAGAACCGTTTACTTCCTCCGGTGAAGATACTGGATGTCCAAAAACTGGGCTCAGTATCTGTCAGCGAGGGTAAAAAGAGTTTTACCCCCACAGACTCATTCCGTGTGACCTTTTCTGGTTCAGCCCTTCCTCACTACATCGAGCTGGGAAAACTTCGACTACCTGTGCGTTTGTTCGTTCCCCGGGTCATGAACTGCCAAAACTGTAAGCAGTTGGGACATACGGCCTCCCACTGTGGCAGCAATGCACGCTGTTCCAAATGCGGAGAGAAGCATGGGGATGACACCTGTGCAGCTACCGCACCAAAATGCGTGTACTGTAAGAGAACTCCTCATGGTATCTCGTCATGCCCGGTGTACAAACAACGCGGGGCGAAATTACAACGCTCACTTAAGGAACGTTCCCGGCAGTCTTTTGCAGAAATGCTTAAGACGGCCACGCCATCGACCAACGACAAAAATCCCTTTTCTCTTTTGTCAGATGACGAGACTGAGTCTGACTTGGCTGAGGAGGGAACTTTTTTCTGTTTTTCAGCACGGAAACGAAAACGCATCCGTTCGCGGAAAGTTGAGAATGAAGAACCCCAAATCAGCTTGCCCAAATCAAGGAGTGGTGGAAAAAAGGAAGTTTCTACTCCTCCTGGATTCAGAAGAACTGACTATACCCAGGATTTTCCACCTCTCCCGGGGACATCCAAAACCCCTGATGTCCCATTTTTAAGATCAGAAAACCTGTCTTCATCTGGGTTGTTCTCATTTGATAAAATTGTGGACGATATCCTCAAGTACCTCAATATTTCTGATCCTCTCAAAAGCATTGTTCTGGCAATGCTTCCTACTGTGAAGACCCTCTTAAAGCAATTGACATTGAAGTGGCCCCTCATTGCAGCAATCATTTCCTTCGATGGATAATTTTCCAAACGAGGTCGAGGATTTGATCACTATTCTACAGTGGAATTGTCGAAGTCTTATTCCTAAATTAGACTCTTTTAAGTTTTTAGTTCACAATAATGATTGTGATGCATTTGCTCTTTGTGAAACTTGGCTCTCTTCAGATATAGATCTTCCTTTTTATGATTTTAACATTATTCGACTGGATCGTGAGGATTCGCGTGGAGGAGGGGTACTTTTGGGGATCAAAAAGTGCCATTCTTTCTATAGAGTGAATCTTCCACAATTTGCAGGTCGCATGTCAGGTTATTATTAAAGGTAAGAGCCTTTGTATTGCTTCTGTTTATATTCCTCCTAGAGCCGTTGTTAATCGAAAACAACTTTCAGATATATGTTCAGTACTTCCTGCTCCACGGTTGATTATGGGAGATTTTAATTCCCACGGTACAGGCTGGGGGGAACTGTATGATGACAACCGTTCTACTTTTATATATGACCTCTGTGATAACTTCAATATGACAATTCTTAACAATGGAGAAGTAACACGTTTGGCTGGACCATCTTCGAATGGAAGTAAATTAGACCTCACACTTTGCTCTAACTCATTATCGTTGGATTGCACGTGGAATGTGATCCAGGATCCCCACGGTAGTGATCACTTGCCGATCAAAATTTCGATTGCCAGTGGGTTCAATCCGTCGGAATCCGTTAACGTCGCGTACGACCTCACCCGTAATATCGATTGGACAACGTTCAAGACCGCGATAGAGAAAGCCGTGTCGTCGGTAGAAGGGCTTCCACCGTTGGAGGAATATAACTTCCTCTCCAATCTGATCTTGGACAGCGCGCTTCGAGCTCAAACTCGGCCGGTTCCTGGAACGTCTTTGCGTAGGAAATCTCCTTCCCCTTGGTGGGACCACCAATGCACTGAGGTTTATCGTAAAAAGTCCGACGCGTTTAAGCTTTTCCGGAAACGTGGAACACCCGTGTATTTCGAAGCGTACTCGGCTCTTGAACGCGAACTCAAGAGCCTCATCAAAGCCAAGAAACGCGGATACTGGCGGCAATTCGTGGACGGATTATCGTGCGAAACGTCGATGAATACGCTTTGGAACGCGGCGCGAAGGATGCGTAACCGGTCTTCGAACAACGAGAGCGAGGAGTACTCAGATCGTTGGATTCTCAAGTTCGCGCGAAAAGTATGTCCTGATTCCGTGCCGGCACAGATGATTCCTCACGAAACGACGAATTCTGTAGACGAGATCAGCCAGCCTTTTTCAATGCTGGAACTCTCACTCGCGCTCCTTTCGTGTGGCAATTCGGCTCCGGGGGCTGATAGAATCAAGTTCAACTTGTTGAAGAACCTCCCAGACGTCGCTAAGAGGCGTATGTTGAACTTGTTTTGTCAGTTCCTGGAGCTCAATATTGTTCCGGATGATTGGAGGCAAGTGAGAGTTATAGCCATTAAAAAGTCTGGAAAACCCGCTTCAGAGAGGCGCATCTCGTATCGTCCCATCGCGATGTTATCGTGCATTCGAAAATTGTTGGAGAAAATGATCCTTTTTCGCTTGGACAAATGGGTTGAGACGAACCACCTACTCTCAGATACTCAATTTGGATTCCGTAGGGGCAAGGGAACGAACGACTGTCTCGCGTTGCTTTCCACAGAAATTCAGTTGGCTTCTGTATTCTTGGATATCAAGGGGGCTTTTGATTCAGTATCCGTTGAAGTCCTTTCAGACAAACTCCACGCTTGTGGCCTTTCTCCATTAATAAATAACTTTTTGTACAATTTGCTGTCAGGTAAACATATGAGCTTTTCTCATGGAAACTCTACAGCTTCTCGATTTAGTTACATGGGTCTCCCCCAGGGCTCATGTTTAAGCCCCCTTTTGTATAATTTCTACGTCAGAGAAATTGACAATTGTCTAAGTGACAACTGCACGTTGAGACAACTTGCAGATGACGGCGTAGTGTCTATGACAGGGCCCAAAGGGGTCGACCTGTAAGGACCCTTACAGGATACTTTAGACAATTTGTCTACTTGGGCTATTCAGCTAGGTATCGAATTCTCCACGGAGAAAACTGAGTTGGTCGTTTTTTCTAGGAAGCATAGCCCAGCACAATCAAAGCTTCAACTTTTGGGTAAACCGATCACTCATTCTATGTCCTTCAAATATCTTGGGGTCTGGTTCGATTCACATTGAGTATCTGAGACGAAAATGCCAACAAAGGATCAATTTTCTCCGAACAATTACCGGAACGTGGTGAGGAGCCCATCCGCAAGATCTTCTAACGTTGTACCGGACAACGATTTTATCGGTTTTAGAATACGGTAGTTTTTGTTTCCATTCGGCGGCTAAAACTCACATCGTCAAACTGGAACGTATCCAGTATCGTTGTCTTCGTATCGCGTTAGGATGCATGCACTCGACTCATACGATGAGTCTAGAAGTGTTGGCGGGCATGTTGCCACTATCGGATCGCTTCTCGGAATTGTCCCTCAGGCTCCTCACCCGTTGCGAAGTTATGAACCCACTGGTAATCGAAAACTTTGAAAAGCTTCTTGAGCTGAACTCTCAAACTCGTTTTATGTCATTGTACTACGTGTACATAACACAGGATGTCAGCCCTTCACAGCATAATCCTCATCGTGTATGCTTCTCCGACTTCGGCAATTCAGTTAGTTTTGATTTATCTATGGCGCGGGAGATTCGTGGGATCCCAGAACATCATCGTTCCATGATTGTTCCGTCAATTTACGCTGCAAAGTTTGGCCAAGTTGATTCCGCAAGATCGTTCTTCACAGATGGATCACTAATAGAGTCGTCCGCTGGTTTTGGTATTTTTAACGAATTTCATAGCGCCTCTCGAATGCTTCAAGCTCCTTGTTCCGTATATGTTGCTGAGCTGGCGGCAATACATTATACGCTAGAAACGATCGCCTCACTTGCACCAGATCATTATTTTATTTTTACGGATAGTCTCAGTTCTGTCAGTCAGTTTTCTCATGAAAATACGAGAGCTTTTAAATGCTTTATCTTTAAGATCTTTTGTCATCACCTTTGCATGGGTCCCATCTCATTGCTCGATTCCGGGCAATGAGATGGCTGACTCACTTGCTAAGGTGGCCGCTATGGAAGGCGATATTTACGATCGACAAATCGCCTACGATGAATTTTTCTTCATTTATCGTCAACAGTCACTCGTCAGCTGGCAGAATAAGTGGAGTGAAGGGAGTTTGGGACGATGGCTATATTCGATCATCCCTAAGGTGTCGAAGAGTTCTTGGTTCAAGGGGTTGGATGTGGGTCGAGACTTCATTCGTATGATGTCTCGCCTCATGTCCAATCACTATTCGTTAAACGCTCACTTGTTCCGTGTTGGGCTGAAGGACAGCAATCTGTGTGAATGTGGACAAGGTTACCAGGACGCAGATCACATTATTTGGTCTTGTGCTAAGCATCGCGGAGTCAGATCTGAACTGTACGATTCCCTTCGGGCTCGAGGTAGATAACCTAATGTTCCAGTTTGGGATATTTTGGCCAGACGCGATCTGGAGTTTATAAAACTCATATATGTTTACTTTAAGAATATTAACAACATCGGCAAGTATTCAACCCGTTCGGAAGTGGAAAAAGTCAGCTCGATAATTTTCGCGACGTAGTGGGTGAAAAGCAGTGTATTTACCACCAAAAGTGCAGTGAGAGGAAAGATTAAGTGCCAGGGAACGCCCTCCCGGTGAAGGATTAGTGGATATAAACGGGTGAGTCGTTAATTCCATCGATTAGGATAATTAATTACGCAGGCGAGAGACAGCCACAGTAATCGGCCATTGCTAAAGCAAATCCACGCTCGGTGACAGCAGGAACTTGCATGTAAGTTCTATCGATTTGTGTAGAAGTTCGATCGTTTTGCGTCCAAGTCGACCCAGTTGCATACAACCAGTAAATTTTTTAAATTGACCGTTGAGACTTATTGCTCGCCGTAGCAAAATAGAATAATTAATTAGGGGCAAATTAGGGTGCAGAAAAATAAATTGGGGATTTATTGCTTTGAACGAAAGAAAGAAAGACACAATTTTCTGGGGTACGGTTGAGGTTTAACGCGCCCCACCAGCGATGGAGCTGGGTGAGGGTTTCCCCCCCCCCTCCTCGGTGACCCCGGGGGAGGGGCCTCCAATTTCATCGATGGAACGTTCACCGGAGCCACGCTACCAAGCTACATGGACCCACAAGGCAGACACGGCGAATTGGTGGTACTGAGGATGGAACCGGTTGGGGGCAAAATGCCAGACCACCCATTCCTTCTTCGTAGATCCATCGAAGACCGGATTAATGGAAAGATTGAAGGTGCTATTCCGGAAGCCCAAGGGAGGACTTATGCGTTGAAAGTCAGGAGTAGGAACCACATCCAACGGCTCCTATCAATGACACAACTAAACGATGGAACAGCAGTGAAGGTATTTGAACACCCAGGCCTGAACTCAGTTCGTTGCGTAGTCAGCTGCCGCGATCTGATGAAGGTTAAGGATGACGATGACCTATTGGACCACCTCAAGGACGAGAAGGTGACTGGTGTGCGACGGATTAAACGGAGAGTAGGGGACAACTTCGAGTTGACACCTACAGTTATCCTCACCGTCAGTGGAACCACTCGACCTGAACATATTGACGTAGGATATCAGCGTATGAGAACCCGGCCGTACTACCCCGCACCAATGCTCTGCTATCAGTGTTTCCGCTTCGGACACACCAGGCAGAGGTGCCAACAAACCACGGAAACATGCGGTAATTGCGGACAACAGCACGAGGTAGTAAAAGGGGTTCGGTGCACCAACCCTTCACACTGCTCCCGCTGTGAAACCAACGAGCACTCAATTGGTAGCCGGAAATGCCCGGTATACATTAAAGAGGATGAAATCCAGCGCATCCGGGTAAACAGGGGGGTCTCTTACCCTGAAGCCCGTCGATTGCATGAAGCCAACAACGGTCAACGATCCTTCGCCGGCATAGCAACCCAGAGTAAGGACCATACTATTGCACACTGGACGGCTAAGTTCGAAGCCCTCTCCAACCAGATGGCGGAGAAGGATGCCAAAATAAAAGCTTTGGAGGATAATGCGAAGATCAACCCGGATAGGAACAGAAGCGACGAGTACAACACCCTCATCAGCCTGATCAACAACCTAAAAACGGAGCTCGAAAAGAAGGATAAGCGGATCCAATCCTTAGAAGAAGCCCTAAAGAAGGAGACGCGGATGGACACAGTCAGAAAACACGGCACCATCAAGGACCTGGTTGCCAGGGTCACCTCTCTCGAATCGGCAACCAAGACCAAAGATGAGGAAATCCAAGCCCTACGCAAGGAAAACGAATCACTCAAGAAACTGCTAGGCAACAAAACCTCCCCGAAGCTACGCCAGGCCAAGAAAGACACGAAAACCCAAAGTACGTCCGAACCAAAACAAAAACCAGGTCCAATCACACCCGATACACGACAAGCTCAAGGCGCCTTAAAAACGAAAACGGAAAAACAAACCCTAGCAACCACTGACCAAAAACCGACAGCACTTCCGATGGACACCGACCTACCAAACGAACCAGCAAGCAAACCGATCATGGCCAATAACACCCCAGCACCCTTTACGGGGACCAAACCGAAACTGAAGAAAGCCTTGACGGAACTAATCAGTGACGAACCCCCAACCAAGCGTACGATTGCCAACGAAAGCTTCATGATCATCTCGGACGAGGAAGACTCCCCCACTCCCGACGGTAACACCACCGTCCCGGAGTTGGGAAATTCTGACTTCGATGTATCATCGGACGACCCAACAGAAAACGAGGACGAAGAGGCAATCCCTTAAAGATTCTTCGCCCTCACAAGCCTAAACCCCCACACCAATAAAAACCACCAATGCCTACCACACCAAGAAACAACCGCCACCCCAACCGAAACATTAGCGAGGACGAAGGAAACTGCAGCACCACGGTCTGCGGAAACACGGATAAGGCCTCGGGTAACCGGGGCCCTCCCAGTTCGGAAGCCCAAAACCAACCGGATCTGGGGGTAACCCCCCGGAACTCGTTAGCAACCTCCGGAGGAAACTCGAAAAAAGACGACACGGAAAAACAGGAAGGACCAATCCAGCACCCAGTGGAGCAGCGGAGCAGGCGAGGCCCCGTCGGTGCGGAAGGCACGCTCCCACCGGAACTGGCGGTTAACCCTCTACCCTCCGCTGTAACTGGAAGAGGGACGGACAAGGGATCATACTCCCATACCCCTACGGACAACGCGGGACCGAATCACTGGCAAAAACCGGACAGCGAGGGACTCAAGGTTAGGACAACCTCCCAGGACCTGGGGTCGAGTGATCACATCACAATCCCCCCAGAGGACTCAGCCACGCTTCCTGGCGCCAGCTTGGGCCAATAGGCAGACGAATTCACCCCACAGCGTTGTGGTAGCGCGGATAAGGCCTCGGGCAGCCGGGGCCCTCCCAGTTCGGTAACCAAAAACCAACCGGATCTGGGGGTAACCCCCCGGAACCCGTCGGCAACCTCCGGAGAAAACTCGAAGCAAGAAGATATGGAAAATCAGGAAGGTCCAACTCGGCACCCAGTAGAGCAGTGGAGCAGGCGAGGCCCCGTCGGTGCGGAAGTCACTCTCCCACCGGAACTGGCGGACAACCCTCTACCCTCCGCTGTAACTGGAAGAGGGATGGACAAGGGAACTCATTCCCATACCCCTAAGGACAACAAGGGATGGAATCACCCACAAAAACCGGACAGCAAGGGATCCAAGGACCTGGGGTCGAGTGATTACCTCACAATCCCCCCAGTGGACTCAGCCACGTTTCCTGTCGAAAACTCAGCCCAAGAGGCAAACGAATCCACCCCACAGTGCTGCAGTAGCTCGGATAAGGCCTCGGGCAGCCGGGCCCCCCCCCCAGTGCGGACGTCTTGGTTCCACCGGGACTGGGGAACACCCCTCGGCACTCGTTGGCAAACTCCGCAGACCGCAGCCGCCGAAACCGAAACGATCACCTCCAATCCGTCAGAATGGGGTCGAGTGATCACCTCACAATCCCCCCAGCGGACCCAGCCACCTTTCCTGTCGTCAACTCGGCCCAAGAGGCAGAGATACACACCCTACAGCGTTGCGATAGTTCGGATAAGGCCTCGGGTAGCCGGGGCCCCCTCAGTGCGGACGTCTTGGTTCCACCGGAACTGGGGAATACCCCTCGGCGCTCGTTGGCAAACTCTGCAGACCACAACCGCCGTAATGACCATCTCCAACGGGTCCTCAACCCAGAAGCCACTACATTCATCCAAGGTCTGCCTACCCACCAGGTAAGGAGATCACTACGCTTGCGCCATAAAAATCCCATCCCACCGGAAGCCAGAGCCAACGCTAGGAGATACGACCAATGGAGAGCCGGATTAGGGGACCCCCCACCGGCCCCGGGAAGCTCTACAGGACCCCGTACCTCGGCCCACGCCAACACCAGGCTCTCACCAGGAACGAATACCGCTTCGGCAGCCCCCATCGGGGGGCCGTTCCAAAAGGCAAACCACGACCAACCACACCACGAACTCAAGACACCTACCACGCACTGGGGGCCCGCCACTGCCACCGACAGCTGGCGGTCGAAGGGGCACAAGCAGGAAACCCACATCCCTCGTTCTACAGTGGAATATTAACGGTTACTACAACAACCTAGGGGACCTGGAAATCCTAATACGCAACCTCTCCCCAAGCTTCATCGCACTGCAGGAGATCCACCGGATCAGCTCCGACCAGATGAACCGAACCCTAGGTGGCAAGTATCGTTGGGTCACCAAGACCAACCCGGCGAATATATACCATTCCGTAGGCCTCGGGATCGCGGTAGAGATTCCATTTACACCGATTCACTTCAACCTGGACCTCCCGATCGTAGGGGTAAGTACCGATTACCCTTTCCCCATCTCCGTCATTTGTGTTTACCTTCCACACGGGCAAACTGGGAACATCGGACCCAACCTGGAGCGTGAACTGGGTTCGATCTCGGGCCCCATCTTGTTCCTCGGGGACATCAACGGGCACCACCCTGCCTGGGGAAGTCCCAGAGCGAACCCCCGGGGGGCATCGATCTCAAAAATGCTGGAAAATCTCGATCTTTCGATCTTGAACGACGGCTCCAACACTTTCGTCCGTGGCCAAGTGGAAACCGCTGTCGACATATCTGCGGCCAGCGCAGACACTGTAGGGAGGTTCCTCTGGGAGTCCCTGGATAACCCAGCAGGAAGTGACCACTACCCTATCAGGAAAGGTCTGGGGGACCAGCCACCGGAAACCTCTCGGCGTCCCAGATGGCTATATGAACAAGCGAACTGGGAAGAATACGACCGTTACATCTCCGAGCTGACAGATGATAACCCTCCTACCACGATGGAGGAGCTGGAGGAATCCATCCGCAAGGCGGCCACGGTCGCCATACCGAAGACCAGCCCAAACACTGGCCGGAAAGCCCTCCACTGGTGGGGTCCCGAAGTAAAAACAGCCGTTAAGGCTAGGAAGAAAGCCCTTAGATCCGCGAAACGCCTTCCGAAGGACCACCCGGATAAGAGACAGGCCATAGAGTTCTACCGAACAAAGCGCAACGAGTGCCGCCAGATCATAAGGGACGCAAAAAACAATAGCTGGAACGAGTTCCTGGACAGCATCAATGCCAACCAAACTCCAGCGGAGCTCTGGAGCCGGATCAACGCCCTGAACGGGAAAAGAAAGGCCAAAGGATTAGCCATCAGGCTACCCAACGGCCTCACCCGAGACCCGGTCGTCATCGGCAACCTACTTGCCGACCACTTCGCGTCGCTATCCGCCATCGATCGCTACGACAGTGACTTCCTACACCGGAACAACGCGACGAAACGGTCCATCGCCACCATCAAAATCCCGGAAGACGATCCTCCACTTCCCATCAACGCCCCATTCAGCCTCGCCGAGCTCGATCTCGCCCTGAGTCGGAGTAAGGGGAAATCCGCCGGCCCAGACGACATTGGATATCCGATGCTTCGTCATCTCCCGCCCCGGACTAAAACCGCTTTCCTAGACATCCTGAACGGACATTGGATGGGTAACACAATACCGGACTCGTGGACGCACAGCCTGGTAGTCCCCATACCCAAGCAAGGCCAAGAATCCACGAATACCAGCAATTACCGCCCAATCTCGCTGACGTGCTGCCCCTGTAAAATCCTAGAACGGATGGTAAACCGCCGACTAATGCGCCACCTGGAGGACAACAACCTGATTGACCATCGTCAGCATGCTTTCCGCCCCGGCCACGGTACTGGAACATATTTCGCCGGCATTGGAGACGCCCTACAGGAGGCGACGAAAGACGGCATGCACGCTGACATCGTGTCCCTGGACCTCTCCAAGGCCTACAACCGTGCATGGACTCCACGGGTAATCCAACAGCTAGCAGACTGGGGCCTGGGTGGGCACCTGCTGCACTTCATCCGGAACTTCCTAAATGGTAGGACCTTCCAGGTAATGATCGGAAACCAGCGTTCGTGTATCAAAGAGGAAGAGACTGGTGTCCCCCAGGGCTCCGTCCTCGCGGTCACCCTGTTTGTCATTGCCATGAACGACATCTTTCGATCCTTCGGGAAAGGAGTATACGTTTACGTATATGCAGATGACATCGTTCTCCTGGTTATCGGCAGCTCCATAAAGAGCATCCGCAAAAAGTTGCAAGCAGCAGTCTCGGCCGCCACCAGGTGGGCAAACCGTTCCGGGTTCACCCTGTCTGCCGAGAAGAGCGTGTTATCACACATTTGCAGATCCAGGCACAATCCTCTGCCAACAGCCGTCACCTCAAACGGAGTCCCGATTCCTGCCAGGAAAACCATAAAGGTCATTGGTGTTCGCTTAGACAGGTCTCTAACCTTTAGGGACCACTTCGCTGACATCAAAGCCAACTGCGGTACCCGGCTCAACACGATTGCGATGCGATCACTCTCCAAGCCACATAAGAGCACCAACCGGGACGTCTTACTACGGGCAGCCGTAGCGACGGTTAACAGCCGCATCTTCTACGGCATCGAAGCTTTCGCGACAGCCACCGCAGTCTAGGTCCAACCTACAACTCGGCCACCCGAATCGTCGCCGGCCTACTTCCATCTACACCGGCCGATGCGGCATGTATAGAGATTGGAGTACTCCCCTTCCGGTACAAAATCGCCGAAACGGTCTGCTGCAGAGCAGTCTGCCACCAGGAAAAGACATCCGGTAATACCGAGGTCTCCCTCCTCAGGGAGGGGAGGAGAACCCTCAGCTCTCTCGCCCATCGAGACCTCCCTCCAGTATCCAGAGTGCACTGGAACGGAGCAAGGGTATGGGACGCTCCAACCCTAAATGTTGACACCTCAATCGGGCAGAAATTCAAGGCAGGAACCAACTCCGCAGCCCTACACGCGCACATCGCAGAAATACTGGCCCGAAAATACAGCGATCACCAGCACCGATACACCGACGGTTCCAAGGCGCCTACTGGAGTAGGCTTCGGGGTTGCCGACGCCGACTGCAGTACCTTCTACCGCCTCGCAGATGAATGCTCTGTCTTTTCGGCAGAAGCAGCCGCCATCTATCACGCTATTCCCACCCCTGCAGACAAACCACTCTGTATTATCTCGGACTCCGCTAGTGTCCTAGCCGCCCTCAGGTATCCAACCTCGAGGCACCCGTGGATCCAGGGTATCCAGAAGCAAGCCCCTAGGGGCTCGGCTTTCGTATGGATCCCGGGGCACTGTGGCATAAGGGGCAACGCGGAGGCTGACCACCTCGCAGCTACAGGCAGA
This sequence comes from Ochlerotatus camptorhynchus, assembly GCF_037179485.1. NCBI lineage: Eukaryota > Metazoa > Arthropoda > Insecta > Diptera > Culicidae > Ochlerotatus > Ochlerotatus camptorhynchus. The sequence goes on from NW_027040835.1 coordinate 138,933, forward strand.
CACGGAAGACTGTTCACAAAAAAGTACCCGGTCCAGATGTGAAGAAACACGTCCGACAGACCATCCGCACCGCCTGGTCCCGGGATTGGGCCAATAACCGGTCGCTTTTTATCAGAAAGATAAAGGGGGAAACCCACAAGTGGGCAGATACACCCAACTGGCGCGACCAGCGCACCCTATCTCGCCTGCGTACCGGACACACCCTCTCCACCCACAACATGGGAGGCGGGGGCCCTTTTAGAAAATTATGCGACTCATGTGGCATCACCAACACGGTGGAGCACATAGTCATTAACTGCCCATGCTATCAAGGACCCAGGGAGCTCTACGGAATCCAAGGAAGCATAAGAAACGCCCTTTCCAACGACCCATCAGCAGAAGCGGCATTAATATGCTTTCTCAAGGATTCCGAGCTATACTCGGTCATATAGGAACCAACGCGGATAAGGCCTCGGGCATCTGGGGCCTCTCCATTTCGGGCAACCTCGGTAGTCCGAATTTGGGGGCAACCCCTCTGGAGCTCGTTGCAAACCTCCAACGTGAACTAACCAACAAAAGAACGCCAATAAAATGAGGAAACAACCAGGAAATAGGATTCAGACCGGGGTCGTGTGATTACTTCACAATCCCCCCGCCGGAAAGCGGAAGCCCGGATAAGGCCTCGGGCAGCCGAGCCCCCCAGTCCGGACGTCAAGTCCAAGCGGACCTGGGGCACTCCCCCGGCACTCGTTGGCAAACTCCGCAGACCGCCCCCGCTGACTCGCAGTTTTTCCCATGCCGTTTAGTAAACACCAACACCAAGCCAAATCAGTATTGCCAATAGGGGATACTGAGTAATGCCCGCCGTCAGGTGAATCACCCTCCACGTAAATAAGAAACAATATATCCTCTGATAATGTTCTTTTTACCTTTCCGATATTCCAACGCAACCACGAGACACACCGATGACCGAACACCGCCACGACCGAGGAAAACCGATTGGATACTCAACCACACCACGACCAGCAAACCCACATACACCTGAAGACCGACTACGCACACGAATCATGACCCTCCAACTGACCACCGTAACTAAAACCACGCCCGGAGAGAACGACAGCCAGAAGTCAGCCTTTTATACTAGTTTAGAACTAGCGTTAGCCCAATTTAGAATAATCAACTTTCTTAGTCTTTGCAACTCCCTTCTGGAGATTGCCTCACCAGTCTAAAAAATCCCATATGGGATCACTATTAGGGCCGGGTTTGGAGGCGAACCAGCCAAAGGCTGAAAGCCTCCCTAATAAAGCTAAATAATAATAATAATATTAACATTAGATTGTAAGTTTTATTAACCTTGTGTTTAGTTTGTATTTTGTACGTGTGGGTTTTTTTATGTTTGTTTTCAAGATGAATAGAAATTAGTTCATGTTTTAGGATTAATTAAATATTTGTATCGTAAACCACATTTCAAACCTCCCTCTCCCTTTTCCCATCCAAAAAAAATTGTTAATCCCCACTAACCTCGAGACAACCGCAAGTATCCGGTCCAGCTCCTTTAACTTTAAATATAAGAAATCAATAATGTATAACAAAAATGATAGCTCGTCTCTGTAAAGTTTATTCGATTGAGCCTGTACAAATAAAGTAATTAATAAAAAAAAAAATATGCTGCTTCCCCAGCACAGTCGTCAGCGAGTAGTAAGTAGACGAAACAAGTCGAAGTGGCATTCGCCTTCGATCCTCGGGCGCGTGCGAATAGGGAGGATGGAATTACGTAATATTTTGCACACTCATTGCCATATTCAAAACCAAACGCAAATTCTTCGAGATAACCACCATCCGTCGTCTGGCTCACCGTGGCGGTTATTCCGTCCACTAGCGGTCCTACGTCAAGCTTCCGTTCGTGCCCCTTTGCAAATTTAGTGCGAGCAGATTATTGCAAAAAAGCTGTTGATAAAATCGTTAATGTAAATGAGAAAAAAGTAAGGGTCCAATATTGCTCCTTTGGGGAACTCCTGTACTTATTTGTCTCAGGGCACAATGTGATTATGAACATAATTTAAAGTTTGATGCATTTTTACATTTATTGAACAAAAAACGTCATATTGCAAACTTCATTCTAATCATTCCTTTTCCGTTTCGGTGATGGTGATTGATTGGTTAATACAGAATACCGGTTAATCAAAATATTAAGATCCTCTCTAACTTTAATCAGTTCTGGTTTAGCATTTTCTTCTTTTTTACAAGTATGCCACCTCCTCTACCTGTCATACAAACTAAATTTTAAGCAAATCTTGATATTCACGCATTTTCTGTAGCAATTCCATGGATAATGCGGTTAATTCATCCCTTACTGTTACATTGGATGCTATACCATTAACTAAAAAAGACTGATCAATGTTGGTTGAAGGAATCATTCCTACCTCTTTTTACGAAAGGGAACCATTTCCTTGCTATTTCTGTCTTTAAACACAATTAAAATGGGGACCACTCCATTTGTTTTGTAACTAACATACAATCTTTTCACTGACAGAATCGAATTTGATGGCAAGTTTACTCCAATATCAGCAAAAGTTTTATCAACTAATTTCATGCTATTTTCATTCACTACGTTTTAGTTATTTGACACTGCCTTACGATCCGATCTATCTACATTAACCTCCAGTTGGTGAACAAAATTAGTTAACTCAGTATGCGACTTAGACAGATCATAAATTTGCTGTGTTAGATTTTCAAGTTTATTAAAATTTGATTCAATTTCATCAAACTTTGCTGAAAGAAATTCCTGCGATTTCTCAATGGCAGCTGTTACTGAACGAACCTCCGATTTCACATAAGTCATTTGGTCAGCAAAAACATTGGCAACAGTATCTTTCAACTCAGAAGCGAGCATGCTCATCATTGAAGATCTGCTGTTCTGCATCTCTACGATTCGCTTGTATATCTCAGAGCAACTTGTGGTGCAGAAGAACATATTTACTTTCACCCGGCTAATAGCACTACCGATGATATTTCTGCACAAGTGAGCGGCAGAGAAGCAATACATACAAGAGATGATTTTATTTGGGTCTGGCTCTTGCTTCCTGCACACAACGCAGCTAACAATATCGCCATGCATGTCAGTAGCTGTTTGGATAAAAACAGTAGGAGAAAGGGAGAAGATATTAAAAACGATCACACACAATTGTACATGCAGAAACATTTATAAAACAAGCTGATATTTAGAAGAACTCTTTATATCTTAGTTAATTCGATAGCGGTCGAGATAGTTTCTTCTGTATTGTTGGGAAACTCTAGTATGCAAGAAATGTTGATTTCGCTGTTAGATAACCATTAGACTGATGCTCCACAGTGCTTAATCGGTTCCAAATTGGGTCCTACTTAGCCTCCCCAAATTTGAACTACTTTAGTAAAAAACTGACTTGGCACAAAACATTTCAAGTTTATATGGGAATTACTATGGGAGGACTTTTGGTTTTTGTTCATATCTATCTAACAATTCACCACATCACTATGCTTTTAAAAATAATAGCAGTGATTGTAGCAAATTTTCTCAGCTACAACTTTATTGAAAACCATTTGTCAATCAAATGTAAGTAACAAAATTTATTAATGATTCAAGTCACTGATGTCTTATGATTATGCTCATTCAACTGTTAAGCAGGCAACATTGGTGTTTCTGGTGCGAAGAATAGAGCACAAATATCATGGCTACTATGTCACACTGCAGAATACAGTGTTGCCCACAGAACAGCTGCTTGATCACGCCATAAGATTATTAATCTCTTAAACAATTAATAACAATTTAATTTGACATTTGACTGAAAAACAATATTCCGCAAAGTTGTACCTTAGAAAATTTCCCGAAAGAATAGTTTTAGAAATTTTAGAAAAAGCAATATGGAAAATGGGCAGAAGACAATGAACAAAAAGTTTGGATTTCCCATAGTAATTTCCATACAAACTTCGAATAGTTTGTGCCAAGTCAGTTTCTTACCAAATGAGTTAAAATTTTGGGAAGCTAATCAGGACCTGATTTGAAACCGTTTGAGCACTGTGGAGAGAAAATTTAAAATTTTGCATCAGTCTAATAGTCATCCAATCAAGGATATCACGGCTCAACTTGCGCTAGGTTCTGTTTTTACTAAATCAGCTGCGTCTCAAACCACAGCCACTTCTGTATATATGCAAGCTGTCTGAGCACAGCCGCATACAGTGAAACTGGCCCTTGCCTTCCACGACCGAACCACAAGCATGTGCAAAATGACGTACTAGAATAACTGCGAGATTGTGTACAGCCTAGCAACTTTCCGCCACGGAATCCGGCAGTGAGAGAATATACCACAACAGCAAGTGCACATACAATACCGTCGGAAACAATATCGCAACAACTACAATCAAACTATCACTCGGTATAGATTATTCACCAACGTTTTCCACGTAATGTTTACGCCTTACCGTATACATTTTGAATGACAATGGAATAACACTTTTGAATAACACAAACAAACACAGTAATTCAATGAAAACTTAAAAATACTATATATTTAGTGATATAAAAGTGGAGCTTAAAGGCACTGTATTTTAACCGTCACAAACAGTGTTGCCGAATCCAAAATAATATTAAGTTGAATGAAAGCATCCGATGTTTTCTACCTGACAATAATGATCCGGACTGTATTTACAAAGCTACTCAGTTTTGTGATATTGGAAAATATTATTTTAATGGTATCCAAATTTGTGCTAAGGAAACATGCAAAAACTTCAAATATGACGATTCATTAAATTTCCTTAATGGTATGTTTTTAAGAACCTACCCAATACTGCTTAATTCAGCGGAACATGTTTATATTATAAGGGAAATACTCACTACGCAAAAGCTTGTTGAAAATATGTATACGTATGAATACTCAGGAAACCTCAAACTTAACTATATTAATGATTCCCTTCGAGTCTGTGTTAATGTTACGATTTCAAATGGGTCTTCACGAGAATTTGAACTATGTTTCGATATGCAAAGCCAGAACACAAATTGTTTGTTTTGTACGGCTGTTACTTATAACGGATATTAATATATTTGAGATTTAATTTCGGTCGGGATATTACACCTTTAACTATATGTCAAGTTAATAAAATCATCCTGAAAATGGAAAGTCGTGAAGTAGGATTAATTTTAAGTCGTCAAAATTCGGAAGCGATTTTCTCGACTTGGTGATTTTGGAATTCCTAAATTCCCGAGACATTTATGAGGGGTCGTAGAGTTCTCTGCATCTCTCTTAAGCAAATGTTGAACTAACATACCTTTCCTATCCCTACCAGTTGTAAGGACGAGGCCAAGACAATCCTTAACTGTTGGAGCGGGATATGTCTTTATCTGTGAGATAGTAATTATTTCCTTCCTACTATCTGTCCAGTAATAGTTTAATAGTTTTGAATTCCTACCACGATATTGTGCAACTTGTTCGATGCTAATGCTAATGGTGATTTTAGAATTCCGCCCTTTTCAAATGTTAGTCTAGCAGTTTTTACGCAAAAGAGTGAGTGACGGCAACAATATGGGTACTGTTGACACCACTGGGCTTCAGCTGTACTCGCGACCGGCCTGCCGTGAAGTGAGATGTGAGAAGCGAGATGTATGCGTCACCGGTCTACAGCGGTAGGACCGTCGTTGATTGTTTACATCGATTCGTGGAGAAGTAGAACGGAGGATACAAACAAACAAAAACCCAAGAGATAGTGGAGGAGCTCAGTTTTGTTTAATAAAGTTGTAAAATCACAAACAAATCTAAAGTTTAAATCAGTTTTCTGTGGAGGTGGTATTTTCTTAGTTTAGTGCTAAATATTCCGGTTGACTTTCTAAATCGGATGATTACCTGCCAGAAGCTGAAGATACTATCAGAATAGTTCCGTAAACAAGTTGAATTAATTGATTGATTGACTAGTGTTGGAACTGAAAACAGCAGCATAACCAGTGTCGTAGCACGAGGGATTAGAGAGGACTATTTCTTTTGAGCTGCTTGAAAAGTTGCTGCAAAAATTTAGTCATATTCTATAATTGATCCGAACAAACTCAAAAGAATTATTGAGAAAAGGATCATGATGCCGGGAGATGCGAATTTCACCAAGACCGCCTGTGGAGGCTGCGAATCGGTGTCCGATGAGGATGAAGGCATGGTATGTTGTGACAAGTGCAACGTTTGGTACCATTACCGGTGCGTGGGAGTCACGGAGGAAGTCGAAAGTGACGCAAAGTGGTATTGTCCTGAGGAAGACTGCCAAAGCCAGAAGAAACTGGACGCAGAATCTTCCAAAACGGGTGCCAAAAAGAAGAAGAAAACGACCGACGACAACTCGGATAAGTCCAGCGTGAAATCCGACGGAAGGTCTGGCTCGTCGATGGAACGTCAGCTCAGAGCTCTTGAAAAGGAACGGAAAAAGAAAGAGCAAGAGCTGAAGAACGAACGCGTTCTGATGGAAAAGCGGATGGAAATCGACCGAATCCTTCAAGAACAGCGGATCGAAATGGAGAACGAGTTTCGGGCTAAGGAATTACAGCAGCAAAAACAGTTGTTGGAGAAGGCGCTGAAGGACAAGCAAGATCATTTGGACCGGATGAAGAAGATGCGGGAGTCGTTCAATGCAAGGATGGATCAAGTCCAGCAAGAGTTGTCCAAGCTAAACGCTGGTGAAGATGACAGAAAGGAATCGGTGAACAAAGTTTCTGATGCCGTGAAACAGTCGACCGCGGGAACACCGTTGAAGAATCCGGAAATACGTAGCCAAAAGCGATCGGAGAAAACCAAGAAGGTCGAATCGGATGAAGAAGAGGAGGAAGAGGAAGATGAAGAGTCTGATGAATCTAGCAGTGACGATGAAAGTGAGGAGCAGTCTGAAAGCGACTCGGATGAGGCCACCGAAGAAGAAGACGAGGAAGAAGAACCCAAGAAGACGAGCAAAGAGAAAAATAAGTCAGGAAAAGTTAGATCTCACGGGCTGGGACAGTCTAATGCGGCACCTTCTAAAGCGCAAATGGCGGCCCGGAGTGGAATCAGCAAGAGACTTCCACTATTTACTGGAAAACTTGAAGAATGGCCGCTGTTCATTGGAAGCTATCAAGCCTCCAACGATGCTTGTGGGTTTTCCGACGTTGAGAATCTTGTTCGGCTGCAGGAGAGCTTAAAGGGTCAGGCGTTGGAAAACGTTCGAGGACAGCTACTGTTTCCAAAATCGGTGCCGAAAGTCATAAGCAAACTTCGTCAGCTGTATGGACGCCCGGAACAGTTGCTACAGTGTCACCTTGAGAAAGTGCGGCGATTGGATCCTCCGAAGTCAGACAAATTGGCGTCATACATTCCATTCGGTAATGCTGTGGAGCAATTATGCGAGCATCTAGAGGCAGCGGGTTTAGAGCAGCACCTGGTTAATCCTCTTCTTATCCAGGATCTTGTCGATAAGCTTCCGGTCCATGATAAGCGTGAATGGGTTCGCTACAAAAATCGGAAAAGGAAGGTGAACCTGCGTACTTTCACCGATTTTGTGTCGAAGATTGTTGCAGAAGCTTGCGAGGCCAACGTGAAGATGGATTTCAGAGCAGAATCGAAGCCAGTTTGCAACGAGCACGCCGGAAAGAGCAAAGCGAAGGAAAAGGGAGCTCATTTATACAATCACAGTGCAGTGGAGAGGGCCAACCACGGCGTCGGCGAGAATCATCCGAGACCGTGCAAAGCGTGCAAGCGGACCGATCATCGTCTGCGATTCTGCCAGGATTTCAAGGCTTGGACACTTCGGGACCGTTTGAAGTTGGTCGAAAAGTGGAAACTCTGCGTTGTCTGCCTCAATGATCACGGTAACGCTCCGTGCAAATTCAAGATCCGGTGCAACATCGACGAATGTCGGGAACGTCACAATCCTCTATTGCATTCCGCCACCAGATCCGTGGTAATCAACGCACACTTTCGAACCACCAGTACCATCATGTTCCGTATGATACCAGTGACATTGTATTTCGGTAAGCGGTCGGTTAATACGTTAGCGTTTCTGGACGAGGGCGCATCAGTGACTCTGATAGAAAGTTCCCTGGCGGATCAGCTAGGTGTTCAAGGAACGAAGGAACAGTTGACCATCAAATGGACAGCCGATATCACGCGCGTGGAGAAGGGATCCCGACGAATGGACTTGTTCATTTCCGGACGAGATGGGAAGGAGAAACATCAACTCGGCACGGTTCGAACTGTTGACGAGCTGCTACTACCGAAGCAATCCCTAAGTGCGTCGGTGCTCTGTCAGCGGATGAAGAAACTGCAAGGGCTACCGATTGCTTCGTACGAAAACCAACGCCCGGGGTTATTGATCGGTCTGAACAATCTCCACTTGCTTGCACCGACTGAAGCAAAGGTTGGTAAGCCTGGTGAGCCAATAGCGGTGCGGTCCAAGCTAGGATGGGCAGTGTACGGTCCAAATGAGGTGCAGCTATCAAATGCGGAAGTGTATCTGGGACATCACGATGAAGTAAGCAATCAGGAGCTGCATGATCTGCTGAAAAGTCAGTACGCTTTAGAGGACTCCGTAGTGGTGAAGCTGACAGAATCGGAAGATGATAGAAGAGCTCGTGAAATCTTGGAGCGGACCACCAGAAGAGTGGGCGATCGATTCGAGACCGGCCTACTGTGGAAGGAAAGAGAGCCAGAACTTCCAGATAGTTATCCGATGGCCACGCGCAGGATGAAATGTTTGGAGCAACGACTGCTGAAGTCACCAGCGCTGTTCGAAAACGTTTGCAAGCAGATCAAGGAGTATCAGCAGAAGGGCTATGCGCATCTGGCAAGTGCCGAAGAATTAGAAGAAGCCGAACCGGGAAAAGTTTGGTATCTTCCACTCAACGTCGTCCTTAACCCAAAGAAACCGGGAAAAGTACGACTCGTGTGGGATGCAGCAGCAAGTGTGAAAGGAATATCCCTCAATTCCTTACTTCTCACAGGACCTGATTTGCTGGTATGTATACTCACCGTATTTTGCCAATTTCGCGAACGACCGATCGCTTTCGGTGGAGACATCCGCGAAATGTACCACCAGATGCAGATTCGTCCAGCCGACAGACGAGTACAGCGATTCGTCTTCCGATCGAATCCCAGAGAAGCACCTAGTATTTACGTTATGGACGTAGCTACTTTCGGATCGAAAAGTTCTCCATGTTCCGCCCAGTTCGTAAAGAACAAGAACGCGATGGAGTTTGCAGTACAGTATCCGGAAGCCGCCGCAGCAATCGTGAAGAAACACTACGTCGACGACTACTTCGACAGCGTTGATACCATCGAAGAAGCGATACAGCGGGCAAAGCAGGTGAGATTTATACATTCGAAAGGGGGATTCGAGATAAGAAACTGGGTATCCAATTCGGAAGAAGTCCTAGTCAGTTTTGGGGAACCGAAACCCGTCCAGACGATTCATTTCAACCAGGACAAAGAGACTGGAAATGAACGCGTACTCGGTATAATTTGGAATCCAGGTCAAGACGTTTTCTCCTTCTCGACTGAACACCGCGAAGATCTACAAGAGTACCTGCAGGGTCATAAGACACCAACGAAGCGCATTGTACTGAGTTGTGTCATGGGGTTCTTCGATCCGTTGGGACTACTCTCATGCTTCACCGTACATGGAAAGATCTTGGTTCAGGACTTATGGCGAACGGGCTGCGAGTGGGATGAAGAAGTCGACGATGCATGCTTGGTCAAGTGGAAGCAATGGACGGATCTCTTGCCGTTAGTGGAGAGGGTTCGCATTCCGCGCTCATATTTTGGACAGACGCGGTCATCCGAAATTAACAGGCTTGAGCTGCACATCTTCACGGACGCTAGTATACAGGCATATGGCTGCGTGGCCTACTTTCGTGCAATGGTAGACGGTGAAATTAAATGCCTGTTGGTGATGTCTCGATCAAAAGTAGCCCCTCTTAAGTTACAATCCATTCCGCGGTTGGAACTGATGGGAGCTGTCCTCGGTGCAAGAATGTTACAAACGATCAAATCCAACCATTCGCTTTCCATAAACCGTTGTTTTCTTTGGACAGATTCGCAAACAGTTATGAGTTGGTTGCGTTCGGATCAACGAAAATACAAGCAGGTTGCATTCAGGGTTGGAGAAATTTTGGAGACAACCAGCTCAACGGATTGGCGATGGATTAGATCTCGGATGAACCTGGCTGATGCACTAACGAAGTGGGGACAAGGTCCTCCATTGGATTCAGAAGGAGAGTGGTTTAATGGTCCAAATTTCCTGCACCAACCAGAAGATTGCTGGCCGACCGAGGGGTTGCCGGATGCAAACACTGAGCAGGAAATGAAAGCATACTTGCTGCACCATGAAGTGAAGGAGTTTCCAGAACCCGTGATCGATGCAGAAGTGACATGGCGCTGGCGTAAGTTGTTGCGAATCACAGCTTGCGTAATCAGATTCATTACAAATCTTCGACGCAAGGTCAAGGGCTTTCCGTTACGAACGATGGTGGCGAACGAGAGGCAACAACAGCTACTTAAGGCGGAATACAATGTTGTACAGCGACCACTGCAGCAGGACGAATTTTCGAGAGCGGAAGTGATTTTGTGGAGACAGGCGCAGTTGGAGGCGTTCCCAGATGAAGTAATGGTACTCCTGGGAAATGGATCACTCAAAGCGAATCAGAAGCCAGAGCAGATCGGGAAGAGGAGCCCATTATACAAACTCACCCCGATCGTAGACTAGTGTGGCGTGATTCGAATGAATGGTAGGATGGCGAAGTCAGACGAAATCCCGTTCGATATGAAGTTCCCGATTATCCTTCCGAAAGGACACGCAGTGACGAAACGATTGGTACAATATTACCATGAAAAGTTTGGACATGCAAATCGGGAAACGGTCTTCAACGAGCTTCGACAGAAGTTTTATATTCCGAAGTTGTGAACGGAAATCCAGCAAGTGATGAGAAAGTGTGTCTGGTGTAGAGTGAATCGCTGTTATGCTGAGGTCCCGATGATGGCTCCACTTCCGGTTCAGCGAATCACCCGACAGCTTCGACCTTTCAGTGCTGTTGGAGTCGATTATCTAGGACCTGTGGAAGTGACGGTTGGTAGAAGAAAGGAGAAGCGGTGGATCGCCCTGTTCACGTGCCTTGCTGTACGTGCGGTGCACTTGGAAGTAGTGCATGGATTGACAACGCAAGCATGTCTCATGGCCATTCACAGATTCATCTGCAAACGAGGAGTTCCAGACGAAATCTTCTCCGACAACGGGACAAATTTCAAGGGAGCCAGCAAGGAGTTGATTGCTTGGGTGAAGCGAATTGACAGTGAATGTGCGTATTCAGTGACGAGTAGCACAACGAAGTGGAACTTCAATCCTCCTGGTACGCCACACATGGGTGGTATTTGGGAGAGGATGGTTCGATCTGTAAAGGAGGCGATGAAGGCACTCGACGATGGCAGACGTCTGACGGACGAAATTCTATTAACTACCCTGGCTGAAGCGGAAGATATGGTAAATAGTCGTCCGCTAACGTACGTACCCCAGGAATCAGCAGATTCCGAAGCGCTAACACCGAACCATTTTCTTCGAGGTACGGTCAAGTCCGTCGATGTTCACGTAGATGGTTCGGTGGACTTAGCAGAAGCGTTGCGCGACATTTACAAGCGATCGCAGTACTTGGCGGACCAGATGTGGCAGCGTTGGTACAAGGAGTACTTGCCAACGATCAACAAGCGTACCAAGTGTTTTGCTGAGAGGAAGTCATTGAAGAAGGGAGATCTCGTGTTTGTAGTAGATGGACAGAACCGGAAAAGCTGGGTTAGAGGTATTGTCGAGGAAGTCTTCGTAGGATCAGACGGCAGAGTTAGGCAGGCGGACGTACGGACAGGCAAAGGCGTATTCCGGCGTGGAGTAGCCAACCTTGCAGTGCTGGAAGTTCTTGATGGTAAATCCGGAACCACTGATGAACGGGTACCGGAGTTACGGGCTGGGGTGTGTTGACACCACTGGGCTTCAGCTGTACTCGCGACCGGCCTGCCGTGAAGTGAGATGTGAGAAGCGAGATGTATGCGTCACCGGTCTACAGCGGTAGGACCGTCGTTGATTGTTTACATCGATTCGTGGAGAAGTAGAACGGAGGATACAAACAAAAAAAAAACCCAAGAGATAGTGGAGGAGCTCAGTTTTGTTTAATAAAGTTGTAAAATCACAAACAAATCTAAAGTTTAAATCAGTTTTCTGTGGAGGTGGTATTTTCTTAGTTTAGTGCTAAATACTCCGGTTGACTTTCTAAATCGGATGATTACCTGCCAGAAGCTGAAGATACTATCAGAATAGTTCCGTAAACAAGTTGAATTAATTGATTGATTGACTAGTGTTGGAACTGAAAACAGCAGCATAACCAGTGTCGTAGCACGAGGGATTAGAGGGGACTATTTCTTTTGAGCTGCTTGAAAATTTGCTGCAAAAATTTAGTCATATTCTATAATTGATCCGAACAGGTACGTATGACTGCTAAAGAGTGAAAAGAAGCTCGATTTCACAGATCGAGAGTCATATTCGATAGGCCGAAGTTGCATCCATTTATAGATTCAATTTGAGTACGGTAGACCGACATTACATCCACGTAACTGGAAAGTATCATGTCTAAATGGTGAGTTTTAGAATTTTACGTCTTACCTCAAATAATAGGAATATTTCAATTTGCATGTTGACAGTAAAATATCTTTTGCAGCTCAATTATTAACTAAGGTATAGCATAAAATGTAATCGAAGGCTTCAAACTAGTCCAAGCTTAGGAACATGTACCCTATCTGATGGACGCAACAAATTTTATTTATTATGACAGCAGAACATTTTTCATAACACATTAGTGGTGGAAAAATTTTCAATTTTTTTATGTGGATTTGTAATATTTTAAATTCACATTTAAATGTGCTGATTGAGTCTATTTTATGTTAGGTATGTTTGCAGTGGAATTTTAGTCAAGGGCATTCCGTAATGGACGAGTGTCTAATAATTCCCTAATTCTTTTTCTTTTTTCCTTTATTTAACATCGGTCTCTGTTCCGCAATCTAGTGCCAACCACCGACGGACATAGATTGCCATTCATTGACGGCAATTGAATGTGCAGGAATGCAGCTTCCACACCTGCGTAGGATATTGCACTCAATCAAACACACGTGATCACAGATTTTTATGAACCCAGACCCATTGGGGTGAGAAAACAGTCACGCTTACCACTACACCACCACCGGCGCCTTCCTAATAATTCCCATATGATATTTGGTGCACAACTTTCGTAAGAAAAGCGCACGTAGACCAATATGTTAGTTCCCAGCTTGTTTGATTAAACAAAAACGAATTTGGAGCTGGCTACTCATGGAGTGACGATGAGTAACCACCATGATAAGCACCGTCTAGAAAGATATGTATCATGGATCGATGGTAGCCTTCCGTACTGAGAAGTTGAGCCTATTTATATAATAGAAACCAAGAAAGCCTCATTAGAGAAGGTATGAAAACAGTTCCAAATCGCCTGTTTAATAAAAACTCCCATCAGCAATACTATCACGGTAGGTATTATTCAAATTCGAAAACTAGTACCATCACCGCGTGACAATCACTTTGAAGTTCCTGTCGCAAATCCAAACTTTCGATAACGTCAATCATAGTCCTCTATCCTAACACCTCTCACAGAACGTCTTCTGCTTTGCCTATCTCCCATCAGCGCCCAAGTGTTCTCAGCTGATCAAACAAACAGCTTCCAGTGTTCCGTATCTAATAATCCTCTCCTTCCTCCTCGCAAAGTTCAGTCAAAGAAATCTCCATTATAGACAGTGGAGTCATGTCTTATCGCCGCCATCCACCTTCATCCGAACCAGGGATCCCATCTACCGTCGTCATTAGAAGCACCATCCAATCACAGAGCGAATGCCACCGTCAAATAGACAACACCCTCGGGATCCACATCATCCTCTCGAGTTTCAAGATGTATATACATGCAGACGTGTAGTACGTACGTTTGGTTGTTAATTTGCGATCTTCTAGCCACGTGTTTGTCAATATTCTCACACATGCTGGCACTCGGCAGGGTTCAAGAATCGGCGACAACGATGCCGACGACGACGGGAAGCTAACCGGGATTCTGAAACATTCACTCTCAGGCAGAGCTAGTCAATGATGAATCGATACAGGAATAAAGTTTGCGTGGGTATGGGATGGAGCGGGCACGTGTGTGGGTGTGTGATTTAACCTTCCGGAGAACTTTAATCTCGGATGGCTGGCAAGTCAATACTAGATCGAAAAGCTCTCGTTTGGCATTCGGAGAAACTCGAACTCGATGATGCTCGTTAAGCCTTTGTTGACTTTTCCGATCACACGAAAACAACATTTGCCTTTGAAGATGGGCTGAAAGTTTTTCGGAGGTGTGGCTGATGGCAGTTGCCTCTTTGAGATTAGTTTTTGTTCTAATAGCGAAGGAAGTTCAGCACGATTTATACAGGCCCTTTGTTGATGAACGGGTTTCGATGCCATATTTTATGAAATTCCCCTTGTATGCTTTATTCATAACATAACACAATTATAAGAAAATCATCTTGTTCCATTTTCACATTTCACTTAACTCCACGCGGGAAGTCTTCCGACGAATCATTCTTTTCAGAGTTCGCAGTAAGAGAGACCAAACGCAACACCACGACGAAAGTTGCGTTGCAGCAGAAAAGTTAAGATGGCGCAAACGAAGGAAAGCCGTTATATTAATAATTCATGCATCGTGCTGCGACAGCTGGCGTCACACATCGCAGAAGAACCAACTTTCTTGAAAATTTCTGCACGCAGCAAAAAGAAGAATAAATAAAAAAAAATAAAAAGAAGGTTGGGTGACAAAAAAGTCAGAGCAAGCGTGCCGCTGCACTATGGGGAATCTCCATACAAGGAGGTGGCCAAAATTTGTTTTTTGCTTTTCTGCATTATTTGACAAGTTTTTATTTGTGTGTGCCTACATTTATTATCAAACATCATTTTGAGATCTTGAAATTTTCTAAGTCTTCTAAGATCTTGAAGTTGTACAGGCTCAATGTAGTCTTGAACAATGTCTGTGAAGCTCAATAGAACCTCCTGACAACATGTACAGCATGGAATGGTATCAATAAGATATGTATTGCTCTACAAACTATGCTGGACTTTAGATCTGGAAGATCTACAAGCTCAGTGAAGTCTTGAACAATGTTCTGAAAATGTATATGAGACCGTGAAGCTCAAGAGAACCTCTTGATAACATGTACATTACGGATTGTTAACAATTATATTTTTAATACTCTCCAAACTATTCTGGAGCTGAGATCTAGAAGTTCTACAGGCTCAATGAAAGCCTTGACCAATGCACTGTAAATCTGTATGAGTCCATTAAGTTAAAGAGAGTCTCTTGACAGCATGCACATTATGAAGTGGCATAAATAATATATTTAATGCTCTCCAAACCATTTTGGAGTTCTTTTCTTGAAGTTCTACATACTCAATGAAATCTTGAACAATGTCCTAGAAATCTTTATGAGTCCAAATAGCTCAAGAAAGCTATTGGACTATATGGTCATCATTGAATGATATATTTAGCGTTGGACCAAGGATGGAGCCTTGTGTAACTCGCACTGTGATCCTAATCGATCTCTGTCCCATATCTGTCTCGTAGACCAGAACCCGGTTCTGGAAATAACTCCTCAGGATCCTGCACAGGTAGTCAGGGACCCTCATTCTATGCAGCGCTTCGGCGATGGCCTCCCAGCTGGCGCTGTTGAACGTAAAAAAAAGTCCTTCCACGATGACTTTCAGCTTCTCTGGGCACATTTCAGCGGGCATCGTTGGACCTCTGATCTTTGCCATCACGACTCGGTATGCGTCGCCCCAGGGGTTGGCATCAGCGTCTCGACACAGCTCCTTAAAATAGTTTGACTTGCTTCTGCTTTATCTCTCGTTTAAGTGTGGCCCTGGTCGCTCGAAACACTTCTCTTCGTTCCTCTCTGTCTGCTTCCGTTCTTACTCTCTGAACACGTCTTCTGGCTCTGAGACAAATAGCGCGGAGAGTGCTAAGTGCGTCGTTCCACCAGTAGACTGGACGCCGTCTGTTATTTGGCTCCAGTTTCCTCAGCATGGTCGTCTCACATGCTCTCACTAACGTTTCTGTCAGCTCGTCTGCATTTAGATCTGCGGGACTCCTGCCCACACGAAGTGCCTCAACAAAAAGATCCTTGTCGAAAGCCTTCGTATTCCACTTCCGGTCACAAGTTCTCGTCCTCCGTACTGCCACAGTATTCCGTTGGCCGATGCCATATCTTATCGCCTGATGGTCGCTATAGGTATGTCCTTCGCACACTCTCCAATCCATGTTTGCCACCAGCGACGGACTGCAGAAAGTAACGTCGATAATGGATTCCCGGCCATCTCTGCGAAAAGTGCTGCTGGTGCCTTAATTGGCCAGCATAGCTTCCAGTTTTGCCAGAGCTTCCAGCAGACTGTGCCCACTTGCATTGGAACATCTTCTTCCCCACTCCACTGCCCAAGCATTGAAGTCTCCTCCGATGACTACCGGTCGTCGTCCGATCAGCTCTTCGGTAAGTCCATCCAGCATCTCGTGGAACTTCTCCATCGTCTATCTGGGGGGTGCGGTACAACTACACATGAAGATTCCGTTGATTTTGGCGATCACGAAACCTTCGTATGAGCTCGCAACCACTTCTTGAACGGGGTATCTGCACATAACTTGTATAGCAGCCATCCCAGCTCTATCCGCCACCCAGTTACCGTTATCGGGAGGGACTTGATACGGTTCCGCAATGATTGCAACGTCGCACTTTGTTTCTGTTGTCGACTGCCACAACAGTTGCTGAGCAATATCGCAATGATTGAGGTTTATTTGGGTTACCTCCATTACTGTTGGCCTGTCATCGCCTTTTTGTATGCTAGACATTTGAAGCCTCCCGTCGTATGCCTCTTGCAATATGGCCTTTTTCTCCGCATTTCCTGCACAGATCAGATCTGTCAGGACCATTGCAGTTCCTCGCCTGGTGACCGAATCCCATGCACTTGAAGCATCGCTTGGTAACCCGAGGAGTGACTTTCAGCGAGTATACTGACCAGCCAACCATGAACTTGCCCGTCTCCAATAGCTTATTCGCTACAACTGTCGAAAGCCGTATCACCGCCGTTTGCATGCCGCCGTGCGCCTTCCTCATCTGGATTGACATCGGGACATCTCCCAGATCGCAGTACACTCTCAACGCTCTTCTTAACTCATCTTCTGTAGTGATCTCGTCCAGGTCCCTGCACTCGACCACTGTCTCCTGGGATAGAGATCTTACGCTTGCCCATTCGCCAAGAGACTTTTCGACGAGCTCCTTGAAGGCTGAGCTCTTGATCGCAGGATCCTTCTTCAGCTCAAAGAGCATCTGGCCTTTCTGGGTGCGCCTGGTTTTCACCACGTTCTCTCCTAGTTGCTTCAACTCCGGATCCTCTCGACCCTTCCGAAGGAGTGCTATATACGACGTTTTGTTTTTTGCTGCGACGATCAGAGCATCGCCCTTACTTCGCTCCCGACGAGTCCTGGGTATCTCCTTCTTCTGTTCTTCTTTCTTCTTCAGTCACGGATCTCGTCCTCAGCGCATCCTGTTCATGTTCGGTAGCAATCATGGCGGATTTGATGCCCGTCACTATTCCCTTATTGCCTTGTGGACGTTGTTCTTATCCTTAACGAAGTCATGGAGCTCATTGATCCTGCTCCTGACCTCCATCAATTTGGTCTTCCCAAGCTGCAATTCTTCTTGGGGTGTGCTACTGCTGGATTTTGGTGTGAAAATCTGGCTAAACATAAGACCTAGCTCTCCATGGTGTCCTTGCTGCTCACCTTGGGGCTCACTGCTGTTGCTGTAACTCGCTGTTGCCTCCAGGTTTAACACTGGTGATCTCTGCAATATCCCGCTCCTTGCGAACACGTTCGCTCCTTCGTTTTGTGTGTGTGTGTGAGTGTGTGTGTGTCAAAAAATAAAGAACGATGTTTTTCTCGGCAACCACTGATCGAAATTGGACGCAACAACCACCAAATGAAAAGTTTTATGGTTTCAAAAAACATTTTTGAATATTTTTGAAATACCGGAGATTTTAACGGAATTTGTTTCTTGGCAACCACTTAACTGAATTGGACGCAACATCACCCAAATAAAGCCGGCGCCGGTGGTGTAGTTGTAAGCGTGACTGCTTTTTCACCCCGATGGGTCTGGGTTCAATCCCAGCTGAGGTCGGTAGGATTTTTCTGAGGCATAAAAATCTCTGGTCACGTCTTCCTTCGGAAGGGAAGTAAAGCCGTTGGTCTCGACCCATGTGTATTTGAATGGGTGCGATATCCTACGCAGGTGTGGAAGCTGCCTTCCTGCACATTCGATTGCAGTCAATGGATGGTAATCGATGTCCGTCGGAGATTGGCACTAGATTGCGGAACAGAGACCGTTGTTAAATAAAGAAATGAAGGTGATTTCCCAAATAAAATGTTTTATGGTTTTATAGAACCCTTTTGAATAAAGGGTGATACGGTCAAAATTTGGTCAAGGGAAAACGCGTGTAAATCGGTGAAATCGTTTATTTAAAAAGTCAAATTAAATTTCTTTTTCAAGTTCAATTAGTATAAAATTCAGGAAAAATATTCAGTTAGGCTTCCGCTTTTCCAAATCCGAATTGCCGGGCCAGGGCCGGGATCCAGACTTCCTGGCTGTCGACAAACGTTCCCCAAACACTTTAATTACATTTGTAACGGTTGATTTGGCAACTTTTAGCGATTTTGCCAACTTTGCGTGCGAGTAGCTCGGATTTTCGCGATGCGCGAGCAAAATTTTGATACGCTGCTATTCTTGCTTGGACGGCATTTTGACAACTGAAGAGTGAATTCCAAAATCAAAATAGGAGCAACATTCTACACACACACACCTTCAAAATGAGGGGTGTTCAGGTTTTTTAAATGCAAAATTGAAAGAAATACGTCAAGTTGATATTGACCAAATTTTGACCGTATCACCCTTTATGTTTGAAATAGGTCAACTGGCTCCTGAGATATGGACGGAACAAGATTTGAAAAACACAGTTTAATGGAACAAAGTCGTTTTATCAGCAATCACTGAACTAAAATGAAGCAACAACCGCCGAATGAACAACATTTTTTCACCATAGAACTCTACAGCATATTTTTGGAATTGGTCAGCTGGTTCCCAAGATATGGTCTGAACATGCTCCGGATTGTATGAGCCATGAGACTAAATCCAACCTGAAATGAATATAACCTATCTTGCATCCAGAATTCAAAACCTTGTTCAATGGTAGTTATTTGATGAGCCCAAGACCACTTTGGTCACATCCAGCCATTAGCTTTATCTGATTCAATATCAGCACCACCGTCGTTGTCACTATCCTTGATTTCAGTCGTCATCGCTTGGTTGTCGTGGTCCGAAATGACCAGTTTAAAATCCTCGGTTTGGTCGCACTCTCCCAGGGAAGAATTGTTGACGACCTTGACGACCGGTTTAGGTTGATCAATTGGTCACGTATTGACGGCGTCCTTCTCTATCCTTGGCTTCGACCGGCTGCTGGAAGATTCGGTCGATTCGCTATCGCTGGTCAAACTGCGAGGCTGTCGACGAACCGCAATCAGAATTGGTTGCATTCTTGGAGCCTGTTTTCGGAGTGGAATCCCTGTCTGATGTCGGAGTCACGTCCGGGGTGCGGGGATGGCGCCTGACAGCGCCGCTACAGATGATCTTTTCCAGGGATCGTTGCCTTCCGAGGCAATACGGCGGACTGCTATTGGTTTGGATTCTGTCGAGGGAACGTCTTGTTCGAAGCTATCCGAGCGAGGACGTTTGCGAGATTCGTCCTCTTTAGGCCCTTTTTCTTCAATTTTTGTGTCTTCTGGTGCTTTCGGTTTTCGTTTAATCGCAATTGGCTGAGCGGGTTTCTCTGTTTCCCTGGGCTTGCGTCGAATTTCTATCGGAGTTGGTTTGCTCTCATCCTTCTGAGCAGGTTTTGCTTCCTCTTTCAGTTTCCTCCTATAGGCGGTTGGTTGTTTGTGCAGGTTTTTCCTCTTTCTTCGATTCTTCCACCACAGTTTCCAACTTCTTCGCGTCCTTCTCCTTGTCGTTTTCCTCATCTCTGCCATCCTTCGACTTCTTCCTGTTGGTGGTACCTTTCTTCGTAGGGGTCTTCTCCAACCGTGTCCTCAGCTTCCACCACGTGAATCTCACCTAATTCACCATCGTTATAGGATAGCATCGAACAAAATCCATCCGTTGAGGAGACACTCAGAATCTTCCCGTCGCCGGACCAGGAAAGGTCTGTCAATCGGGTGTAGTGAATGTTGGAAATCAACGCAAACGGAGACTTCTGTTGGGTGTCGTACAGATAGACGGAACTTATTGTAGCTACCGCGAAAATCATCCGGTAAGGCAGTGGGATAACCGGTGGCTTGTTTTCCGGATGAGGGCGCAACTTGAAGTAATGTGGACAGAACCGAACTGCCACGGTATACTGATCCGGTGATGGCAAAGTGATTGCCGGGTGCTTCAAAAAATTCCTCGTATAGATATAGGTTGTATTCAATGGTTTCGATATTCCCTCGATCTCCGCAATCCCGGAAAAAGTAACAATAAGATTACCGTCCGGGCTGAAGCTCAATCTCCGGAAGAACGTTTGCAGCGTATCGTCGTGGTACAGACGAACTGTTTTACCGTGTAGTGGAGAATCCTTCGGAACCGGAAGCACACATTTGTTATTCCTGGTCAGAACTTTTTTCGTGTGTAGATCTAAAACGCGCGAAAGTATCGATCCGTGCTCAACGTGGCCAAGTACTGATTTTTCGGATCCCAAGCTACCCCCTGAATGAATCCCTTGTGATTGGAGAAAATGTGCATCGACTTGCCCTTAATTGACATCCCACATTATGGCAGTATTATCGACGGAACCACTGATCAGGTACATAGAATTCGGTGACCAGGACAAATAGTAGACATCCTCCATGTGACCGTGGAGGATCTTTATCGTTAACCATGTTTCCTAATCCTGGTCGTTGGTCGCATCAAGAATATTCAGCACCTCAGGATCATTTTCAAACATACGAGACATTTATGCAATTTATAGAAAGCAAGATTGAACTTATTATTGATTTTCACAAAAATCGGCAACTGTTCGACTCTATTACCTGTATATTGGGTAAGTGTAAACTGAAACCTCCGTTTACAAAGCCTTTTATTCACAAAGCCCAATATTCAGTAAAGTAAATCCCAAATAACGAGGTTTTCAGATATGGTTGGAAATGCTATCTAACATGAAGCTTTAGTGTGATAATTTATTAGCTAGAGAATGGTCTTAGAAGAGTAGAGTAGAGTAGAGCTTGTAGAGTTGAAGACATACTTCAAATCTCCGCGTACATCGTGCGGGTTAGGCAAAGCAGTGTGCGTTTGACTTTGTACTGTCGCATTAATGGCCCCTCACTAATTTTCAACTTCTGTTAAATTTTCGAACGGAACTATCTACCTACCCTCTTCTAAGACCATTCTCTAGCTAATAAGGGCCATCCCAGCTCAAGTGGGTACACCACCTGTGGGCAATGTCACCGATTTGAGCCAAACTTGACCAAAACGCTTATTTTGGCATTCTGAACAAACGCCTTTTTTGATTTTGCTCTGAAGTGCCTAGATCCCTCTCGGCTACAACCCTGGATTTTCGAGATTTAAAATAAAATCATCTTTCAGAAGAGATTACTCCACAACCAAATAAGCTATTCGTGATCTTAGAAGGTCAATTTGATGGGTTTTTAATTTAAATTCACATAGGTGTACTCACATTTTATTTTTGTTAAAGTAACTATAGTAAACAGACTGATTACCGGCAGGTATCCAAATTGTAAAATATGGCACCATGGGCGGGATTTTCAATTTCTTAATATTTTGGGCTCATATTTTCACCACACTTTGGAAAACTCATCTACTTGATGTATTTCCAAGGGCAAATAATTTGAATTAATATTTTTTGAGATATGACCAGATGAGTGAGTGATAAGTTTGAGCTTTTCTGGTGGAAAATCAATGCTATTTAATTTTTTTTTCTTGAATTCATTCACGCTGATGGAAAAATAAAATTGTTATGTTATTTTTCACATGTTCTGGGCAGGAATCTCATTATATGAAATCATAACTAGCCTATTTATTTACTTCTGTCCATAATTTAATTGTGGTCCTAAAAGTGAAAAATATGTTCCTATGGGATACATCCAAAACGTTGTGCTTTAGAAGTACGATGAAATCAGATAGATTAGCCTTAGAAAACCTTCAAATTGACCATGAAAAGCTTATTTGGTTATGGAATAATCTCTTCTGAAAGTTGCAATTTTTAAAAATCTCGTAAATCCAGGGTTGTAGCCCAGAAGGATCTTGGCACTTTAGAGTAAAATCAAAAAAGGCATTTGTTCAGAATGCCAAAATAAGCATTTTGGCCAAGTTTGGCTCAAATCGGTGGCATCGACCACAACTTTTTGAAAGTCTGTACCCACTTGAGCTGGAATGATCCATAAATTATCACACTAAAGCTTCATGTAAAATAGCATTTCTAACATGTAACCTTTTCCACAGTTTACAAGCTAAAATTTTATGCTTGGTGATAGTTTTGAAATTAATAATAAATTACACCTGAAATATTGTGAGTAAATGTAAATTTTAACACAAGAGAATGATTGAATTATTTAGACTATAGTTATTCAAATGAATTTATTTATTTATTTATTTATTATTATTATAGTCCATCTGACTTGATAGTCTCAATGAAACACTTAAATCTAAATGTAGTCACTCATTAAAAATTAAAAATTGGCCAACAGCAAACGATGACGAAACATCGAGGCATTGATGTCAAAGTCAAATAGGTCAGAGGCTTCGTTGAATTGATGAATCATGGCGACAAAGGAACTGTTTGATGCATAGTTGGTTGCATGTACTACTTCATGTAGCAAGGTTCTCGGACGGAGTGTTCGGGCAGGAGCATACAGATTAATTTTGGCCAGTAACTCAGGAACATCATATTCTGCGAGTAAAACTTTTGCAACAAAGACGACCTGCGATATGTTTCGTCGCTTAGCAAGAGTATCCAAACCCAGTAAACGACAGCGGTCAGCATACGGTGGTAAATTCAGCGGGTCACTCCATGGAAGATAGCGCAGTGCGTATCTGACGAATTTGCGTTGAACAGCTTCGAATCGTCCACTCCATACAGCTTGGTAGGGATTCCAGACAACACACGCGAATTCCAGTAGTGAGCGTACCAATGAACAGTAAAGGGCTTTAAAACACATAGGATCACGAAATTCCTTAGATATCTTGAACATGAATCCAAGCTGTCGATTAGCTTTGTCGATCGTGGTTGAGAAGTGGCGAGTGTATGTGAGCTTTTCATCCAACATGACACCGAGGTCTTTAACGTGATCGACACGTTGAACTGCAGTTCCAGCAACGTTATAATCAACAAAATGGCAGTCCTAGTTCGACGGAAATTAATTACGCAGCACTTTGAGACGCACAGGACCATAAAATTACGTTCACACCAATCATTAAAGATTTCAAGAAGGTTTTGTAGTTCTAAACAGTCAGCATAGCCTCGAACAACTAGATAAATCTTCAAGTCATCGGCAAAAAACAATTTACCTCCTCGTAGTAGAATAAACGTTACATCGTTCACAAATAAAGAGAAGAGCATTGGTCCCAAAGTGCTACCCTGTGGAACTCCTGATCTGTTTGAGAAACAGTCCGATGAGTAGTTTCCAATGCATACAGTAACTTCACGTTGCACGAGGTACGATCTAAGCCAGCTGCAGAAGGAAACAGAACATCCAATTTTTTCAAGCTTTGCTAGCAGAACGTCGTGCACAACTCTCTCAAAAGCAGCTTTAAGATCAGTGTAGATGGCATCCACTTGAAGTTTCTTGCATACATTTTCCATACAGAACGACGTAAAGCTGACGAGATTAGTTTCCACGGAGCGGCCAGGAAAGAAAACCATGTTGACATGTACTTATGTAATGCTTGCAGGAAGCAAACAATCTCTCATTTATCAGCGACTCAAACACCTTAGATTCAACCCCAAGCGAGGTAATCCCACGGTAGTTTTCCACATTGCGTTTGTCTCCTTTCTTGAAAACAGGGAACATAGTAGACCGTTTCCATAGTGCGGGAAATTTCTGTTGACGAAGTGACAGGTTGAAGAGCAAGGACAACGGAGCAGCTAAGATATCGGAGCATTTTTTTAGGATTGCAGATGGAATAACACTCGGACCTGGTGAAAATGATGATTTGGTTTTACTCATCACAGAGAGAACCATTTGTACATCTACGGCAAAAACATCCATGTTTACGACGTCGGTTGGCACATCACGGACGGCTCGCTCAATTTCTGCTTGCGATGGGGAATCATTCGAGAAGACGCTTAAGAAGTGCCTAGCAAATAGGCTGCATTTGTCCTCAGTTGTCAATGCTACGTCATTGCCGAGAAACATTTTTGACGGCAGTCCAGTTTCCTTCCTCTTAGTATTCACAAACGACAGATTATGTTGAATTGCAGATTATGTTGAGTACGAATTACATACCTCTTGTAAAGAAGCTTGTTGTAGTGGCGATAATCATTGCTGGCAATTGAAAAATTTCGCTTGGTAAGGGTACATCGTCGATGAGTGAGAGCACGGAGAGCTCTAGATCGCACTCGTTTCAGGTTGCGGAGAGTAGCGTTAGACCAAGGCGGTTTTCTTGGAGGTTGGCACTTCGGTACTGAAGCACAAACACAGTCGCGCAAAAGGCACTTTCGCTAACAAAAACCAAGTCAAGAAAACGAGACTGGAAATTGCAGAACAAGGTTTATCTGGCTCAGTCCATGAAAAGCCGTGCCGTCAACAAGCAAGCGGCTGGCAGGAGTAGTTGAAGATGCAATCGGATCTGGAAACGCATAACCCTGGCCTGAGGGTGACCAGCTAAGCCCAGGCTGATTAAAATCACCAAGCAGAAGAAGCACATCCGTTATATCAGCCATGGACGATGCAAATTCTGTAGCATCCAGATGAAGCCTCTGCATTGTGGTGCAGTCATGTCGACGTTCAGGGGGAATATACACCGCTCCAATGAGGATGTCCCGCGAAGTGAGGTTGACCTTAACCCAAACCGCTTCAATTGTAGTAAATAGTTCGTTGGACATTACGCAGGAGGCGAATTCGTTGGAAACAGCGATGAGCACACCACCACCGCGAGTACGAATGCTGTTGGATGAATTACGGTCTAATCTGTAGACAGTAAAAGAGTCACCAAACAGTTGCACTGAATTGATCCTCCCATCGAGCCAAGTTTCCGTGAATACATAAACGTCATATTCCCCTTCAAGCGCAGCCAGATAAACATCGTCCAATTTAGTCATGAGCCCCCTGGTGTTCTGATAGTAGACACGTAAACCGCTAGAGGGTTCGGTGCGAGCCGTGTCAATGATAAGTTGTCCAAGATCCGCACGAGAGAACGGTGAACTATCAGGCAGCGAAAGATCACCTGACGTAGAAAGGCTCGAAGTGGTGGCCATAAGCGAAGATGAACTGAAACGAAGTGGCGGATCAACAGTTGAATTCACATGGACGAGTTCATACTTGCCGTAAACGAGTGGTTGGAAGACCCCTTCACCAGGCCCGCACACAGGGCCGGGACGGCTGCAGGTCGCTGGCGGGAATGGCTCGACTGTGGCGGGGGGCTCGGGGGCTTCCATGATGCCAACGGCAGTGCGTCCCAGTAAACAAACAGAAGTTGATTCATCATAATGGTGTAAGTCGTCAATCTTCGGCAGGACTAGATCAGAGGATCTGAATGCTTCTTCCGGTGAATTTTCTGTGGAGCGTCTCGGCTTCTGGTATGGTGGGGCTGGTATACTGTTAATGTTATCTTCAGACCACAATTGTCGAGGAGCAGACATATACAATGGCACTCTGGAAACCAAGAATTTTTCAGACAGAGCAGTTGTTGCTTGCTGATTATACTTGCCTACAGTTGGAGTTTGGAAGACCCCCTCTCCTAACTCAAACGCAGGGCTGGGACGACTGTTGAACGCTGGCAGCATAGGTTCGACTGCGATGATAGGATCAGGGGCTTCCACAAGGCTAGTTGCAAGTGTGCGTCCGAGTGTCGAGTTGAATAAAGCAGGTTGTGCTTTTATCGGAAATGATCGGCTGTAGGCATAATACATTTCAGGAAGTGGATTGTTCGAAATAATGTCGTACTTGCCTGAGATAGGGTTTTGGAAGACACCTTCATCAAATCCAAACACAGGACAGGGACGGCTGGAGGTCGCTGGCAGGAATGACTCGACTGTGATGGATGAATTAGGGGCTTCCATAACACATATGGCAGGCGTGCGTCCCGGTGTCCAACATGGGTCAATCACGAAGGAGTTCATTGTTGAAGTTCGACTAGAAGTGATAATCGTTTCAGGGACGGAATTATTCAGAAAGCGATCATACTTGCCTGCGGTTGGATTTTGGAAGACCCCTGACCCGGCAATATCACTCCGTCATAGATGATTGATGACTGGAATTGGCGGACTTTGGAGTTGTTTGCGGTATGTTTATTTGTAACAATCCTTGAGGCTTCCAAAAATTTTCGACTCTGCGGTTGTCCACAAATTTACGAAATAGCATTCCTTTGGGCCATGTAGAGGACGAAAGAGCTTTCGACGTCAAATCTGCTGAGACACCGACTTTGAAAGAAATGAAAGACATGGTGCTGACGTCTTTGTTCTTTGAAACCAGTCGGATAACTTCAACATCGTCGGTTGACAAACGATTTTTGGCCAGCTCACCAATTTGCTCAGGAGTCACATCACGAGAAATCCGAGATAGGTAAATCCAAAACTTTTCCACCGGGGCAGGCACAGTGAAGTGGCCTAGGCTTGGAGATACAGATTTACCAGTAGCATGCATTAGGTTTGGTACATTATTGTCCTTTCTTGGAAATAACCGCCGGCTTCCAATGGTTCTTGACATAAAACCAGACCGTCTGGAGGATTGAATGGAGAATTGAAATCAAATTTCGCCTTTTGAATTTAAAAGTATTAATTTTCTGACAGCCAGTTGGGTTGTCACGCAAATTTCTGGAAAAAAAATATAAATTGGAAAACTTGCAGCAAGGCAAAAAGAGTCGATGTGTCGTCAAATGAGACCCCTCTCAAACCGGTTGGCCAATCAGGAGCTAGAGTAGCGTAGGTAGACTTCGAAATTCGCAAATTCGCAAACATAGCTAGCGTAGGGATTGTAGGGGGATTTCACTGCTCGCAGACCAATACTATTACAGCGGCTACTCTACTACAAAAGGCGCAATTCACCCTGAACGTGATCCGGTATATGTGACATAGTGAATGCTATATAAGATCGTCAGGTCCACAGGGACGGTCTCTTATACCTGGAATAGCGAGAAGATCAGGTCGGTGAATGTTTGGCAAGCGTGAATTAAGTGAAATAGTGCTGACAAAATCTAAACTTCGTTTTCAAATTCACGTGTTTAAAGTTAATAAGATTTGCTTTAGCAAATAGTGGTTTGGTTCACAAACAGTTATTACGGTTCGCGGAAAGTGATTCCGGCGTAACTTGTAAGGCCACCACGTGGCCCTGGTCCTCCTTATCGCCAACGTTGAGGCCAGTAGTGGAGTGAGAGGTCGCTAACCGGTCGAGACGTTAGAAGTCGGCACATAGACTATCCGTGAAGATAGCCGACCGGAATTGCAAGGTGTCGTGAGTGTGAATTAAACCGAAAATAATTCCTATTGAAGAAAGTGTGCACAGGAACGCTATCCAGGTTTGCCAAAGATCGTCCGTCCACATACGGCCATCCACCGTGAAGATCACCTCCGACCGAAGTCGGAACCGGAAGCAGTAGTAGCAGGAGTTCCCCCAGGCCGGTTGGGACCCGGTGAAGCTCAGCACAGCAGACGTCGACCAGTGGAGAACCAGTGCGGTGCCGCCTCCGACGGTACCGTGGTGACGGTATCACGACCAGCAGCAGGAGCACAAATAACTAGGTTTTGTTTCACGCTCTGATTTGATTTACGAACCCCCATTTTGGCTCGTAAATGGAGGTTCAAGTGTATGTGGCTTAGAGAACTGATGGGACTTTCTCCTTTTAAATAGTCTACTGCCGATGGACGAATATGAATCACGAATCGGAGAATGTAAATTTTCGATTATTGGCCACCTGACTCCCCACAGTGCGCTGCCTTGGCAACTATATATGCAAATATTCGCCGGCACATACATTGCACCCTATTGTTCGCTAATCTTCAACAGAGTGACAATGAGTATATTATATTTTTTTGCATGTGTGTGTGTGTGAGTATTTTGCGCTAGTGGAGTTATCAGAACGAGAGGATGAGAAACGGCAAGTCTCACTTTGGGTGGGGGCCGTAAGCTGATTACGTTATTATAGGGATGAAAGATGGCGCCATTCTTTTCGTCGTTGGTAAGTTAAAGGAAAGAACCTGAAATTGGCTGAAGAGTTACTTTTTTTTCCGTCGTAACGCGTAAGTTTTTGATGGATCCCATGTGTGTCCTTATTATTTGGAGGGGGGGGGGGGGGGGGTGGTAATTATAATGCGATGAAATTTAAACTTGAGCGCCGGAAAATCGAGATAATTGCTGCTGACGCGACCTTGATTCGCTCTCGGCACTGCTGGAAGATGATAATTAGGTTTATGGCAGTTGGCGCTTTCTTTTGCAAGAAGTAGTGAATTTACAGAAACAGCATGTAATTGAACGCAGATTGTTTTTTGACATGAATGTTGCTGCTGGTTTTATCATGGTTTTATGGCATTCTTCACGTCATAATCATGGTCTCCAAGACTTTAATAAAATCAGAATTGTTAGTCGATCCCTATTTTTCGTCTTTTTCTCAACCATTCGAGCGGATGGTTTGTATGTTATTACCTAATAGCCCAGTCGGTTAAGAATGTTCTGAATAGTTCCGTACAGTGGAGTGTACCACCCACTTTTTTCAGTTTACGTACTTTCAATCATCAGTCAATGTGTGGAAGATCTCACAATTTAAAAAAAATCCTCTCAATTGCTCCTCATTAGCGACCCGCGTTAATCTAGTTCCGCTTCAGATCCCGTCAACGCAGTCACAATCAAACAAATTTGCGGGAAAATGAATTAAAGTGAGCTGAATAGGAAAAAGGACTCAATGCTGGCACCACCAGCAGCGGCAGTGATAACGATTATGATAATGATGATAATGAAGAAAGCACACCAGTCCGAATGAATGACTGACTGACTGGCAGAAGTGTGCACGCTTACTTGAAAGTACCCATTAATGAGTAAAAAAGACCCATTTTGAAGAAAAGTGGCTTAACTCATTAATGATTGAACAATTTTACTCATTAATGAGTATCTGTTACCCATTAATGATTAACAATTACTCATTAATGGGTAACAGATACTCATTAATGGGTAAAATTGTTTAATCATTAATGAGTTAAGCCACTTTTCTTCAAAATGGGTCTTTTTCAACCATTAATGGGTACTTTCAAGTTAGCGTGTGACCGGTGGCAAACTGACTGGAGAGGCCTAAGGATTAAAGCGAAAGTGGAATAACCTCAACCTCAACGGTTCCGGATGCCACCATCATCGGACAGACATGAGCGAGCGCAGTAGTACGTAATTACCATAAAAATTTAATTTAATTCTCTGGTCTTATTGCATCTCTCATTTCTGTCCCTTTGGCCGAGTCGATTTAAGCATTTTCAAAGGGAGTATAGGGGTGGACGATGGTCATCACCATCATCTCGGATAAGAAGCATCCAGGCTCGCAGATAGATAAATAGGAGCAGCTCTGGAAAGTTACTCACACGGACGAAGTTTGCAGGATGGCTTCTCGCTGGGGGATGGTTGAAGACGACGACGTCGGCGATGATGATGATGATGCGATGGATGGATGTGTAATAAAGCACTTTACGAATCGGAGATGGAATGGTATTTTCTGGTTATTTTTTGGTCGTGTAAATGGAGATTGGCAGAATGCTGGTTGGGGTAAGATGTAATTAAATTTGAGTACCGACCATCCAAACGTTTGGAGTACTACGTACTAAGCGGGTAGCTTTTAGTAGCAATATTACGACGATAGTGAGTTATAATCCAAAGAAGCAGAGCACTAGGGCAGGCAGTGAGATTTAATTTCGTCATGAAAGAATGAACCGTAAAATTATGACACAGCTAATTCTGTTGTCTCTACCCCAGAATAATTCGATCTGCGTCGGTGAAGACTCGCCCTACACATGTCTGGGGGCACAAGAAAAAGCATACTTTATCACCGACCATTATCTGTTTTGGAACTCGTTACCCTGTCCACCGTACCGAACGGATGCTAGGTAGCCCGAACTAATTACAGCAAATTGAATCGTGTGGGTCATTCTCCCATAATTCCGGATTCAATTGAATCTTCGTCCCACGCACCAGTTTTATCACAGTCCGAAACAAAATTAGCAGAACATGTTCCAGCCATTATGCTGTAGATTGCTACACCCGTATCCTCTGGACCAACACGCACACCCACATACCGTGGATAGTTGTGGATAGCCAAAAGACTCATTAAAACTTTGGCCAACGCTCAATTGTTCCCATCCCAAAGCTGGAAACGTGAGAACCGTCGACACTGCCGCATTCGTCCTCTGTGTGCATCTTAATTGGAAACCGAACTGATGCTGTACTACGGCAGCCGAAAATTGAGCAATACCACACCGCAGAACCGCACAGCTATGTAACCATGTGAGGGGTTGAATAGTCGAATTTGCAAACTAGCGGGTGAGTGAGTGACCGGGGCCAAAGTTGGACCATTTCGTTGTTTGCCGTTGCTAATGCGGGCTGCCATTACAGTCATATCCATGCAAACACACATGAGTAGCAAACCGAACGATGGGAGATGGTATCAATTATGTGTTTGCTGAGTAGCGTAAAAGTTGGTCGAAACATCCAATGAAGACGTTTGTAGTGTGAAGTTTGGAAAAGCGATGGATAAACGGCGTTAACTTTAATTTGTGGATTTTGTGGCAATTTTAGCGAAGAAATCGATAGAGTTAACGCTTCTCTTTAATTGAATCATATGTTTGCACAATTCGATGTAAATTCTGGAAATCTGAACTATTTATGAGGATCAAGTTCATAGATACTAATGAAAACTAGATCAGGGTATCGACTCATGGAAGGAAAGCAAATTCCCTGATACATATTCCCTGATTTTCCCGTAGATATAAAAGTGCCTATCTGTTTTTGGAAACACGACTTCATCAACTATTCCTTTGCTTATATATGTACAAATGCTTTCTGGATTTTTGTTTTCGTGAAATATTACATGGACCACTAGTACAATCTTAAATTGAATAAAGCGTTAGATGCATTTTATAAAAAGCAGAAAGACAAAAACGGGAAGGAGCCGCATTTTTCTAAATTAATATTGTTTAAACGTGGTGAGCGTCAGCTAATCTGTACCAGCAGCACCCACTATGTTACTATGTACGGGATGAAAACGATGTGTGAAGGAAACTGAAACCATCTCGTTATCAATTTACAAAAAAAAAGCTTGGTTATTCGCACAAACTTTACAGCAACTTCCGTGATCCGTTTCTTAACTCAAATAACTCCGTGATACGAGTATGGCAATTTTCTCACCCTTAGAGATTATTTTCTAACTCGTTTCAAACTCAACGCTAGGGACAGACATCTACCCAGTTCTCCTACATCTTGCATATGAAACATTTGTCTTTAATCCCATTCTATATTTTTTCCTTGGCTTGATGAGGCCCAGCTCCGCAAGAAAATTATTCCGGATTATACGCTTAACCAAACGGTAATTCGCAGCTGGATACCTCCTGTGAGATATAGTAAAAAAAGCGCTTTTTTGTAATTATGTAAGTAAATACCATCTCATCAGCAATCGCAGCAACACCATTATATTAAAACTTCCCTGAGAAGCTTATTATCCGACCATACTAGGTTAACATAAAGACCTAGAATACTCAATAAAGCCTATCTATACTGTCAAGGCAATGCTTTTCTAAGTATCTTTGAATCATTACTCAATCATAAAAATACTACTCCAGGCAGTTAACTATGTTTCCATCCATGCTAGATCATTACCCAACTTATTGGATCAGACTGGAAATACTCAGAGGAAGAGATGAGCGGAGAAAACAAAATACAATTCGGCAGCAGGGATTTGTACCTAAATTATCTTGCAACCCTTTCTAGAAGCTAGCATTTCACATGACTTTTACTTTTGGTTCGATTTACGTGCAAAATAATAATTGAGTGCATCGCAATATTTTGCACATTTCTTGGTGCCATTAACTAACCAACTAAGATAAATTAATCAACAGAGTTAGAATATTGTTTTTGATTCCAAAAACTAGTTGGATTTGAGAAGCACACGAGACATAAAGGTGATTGAATTTCTGTTCGATTGCAATACTCTCAAATTTAATGTAGTAAGAATAAGAAATCCTCGAAAAAATTCTAATGGGAATGTTCGATTGGCTCAGATTTTAACAGTTCAATTGGCTTGAAACATTCTCTCCGCCCATCCCTCCCTCTGAGTATTTCTAGTTCAGACCATCAGTCCACATCAGGCTTGCTTCCACTCACTTGCTATAAAAACATGATTTTCTGAATTTTGAAATCATCAGATGCTATAATGATATTTTGTACTTGTTAGATACAATAAGAGGTTGAAAGGCAAGTGTTCGACTCATAAAACCTGTCAATTTCGCTACCAAAGTGTTAAAATCAGCGATTTTATGATTCGTGAGCGTTCACTCAGAGTGAGCGCTCGCGAGTCGTTAAATCGCTGATTGTGACTATCTGAAAGCGAATTTGACAGGTTTTACTTGTCAAACACTTGCTTTTCAACATCTGCGGGCAACACGTGCAAAATATTATTATAACATCTAATGATTTAAAAATTCAGAAAATCATGTTTTTATAGCAAGTGAGTGGAAGCAAGCCTGGTCCACATCGTGCCGATCTATTTGATTTTTGCTGAAGGAAGTGTTACCGCTACTTAAAGCATCAACACATTTAAAAAGCCCATCACTCAGTTCTACCTTGTTCGATTCTTATTCCTCTTCTTTCCTTGTTTGGACCCTATCCGAGGTTATCCCGCTTGGATATCGATTTGGAATAATCCACTTGGAACGCTCCTAAACGCAAAAGAAAGGGGCAATCTCTGGATCCCACTTCTGATGAAATTTATTTAAGTGTACTATACCGATGTTAGCTAAAACCCTAGAATCCAATAACATAGAAACCCTAAGCTAATCAACACACATTCTTTCTCACGCTCAAGTCTCAACTTGACTTAGCAAACCAAACAGTTCCAAAGAAATCATTACCAATCCCTTTTCATAAACCTTTTCTCCATATCGAAAACCTTACCCGTAACACGGATCCCACGCTCATAGAGGATATTTCCTAATCTTGCAAATATCAGTTCACACTTCAATCGAAAACCAGGTCCAAACTCTCACCCGTGCCATCAACACTTAAAGACTATTAACCAACATCCCTTCTACGAAAAATAACTATGTCATCTAGCAATAACCATTCTTGCCATCCAAAGCGCATCGCGCATTACTCATGCAGCGAAGCGCTGTACATACCACACATGCAAATACTGCATTTGTTCCCTTCGCCTTCCTACATACGTGCCGCATAGAATGCATACTTTGGTTCGACCCGATTGGTCGATCAATACATAATTACCGATCCAAGCTTCTCCCACTCATTAGAAATAGATCGTAGTACTAGATGAAGTGAACTTAGCGATAGAAAATATACTTTGAATAAAGATAGATTATATCAAACCACCAAAGAGAAAAGTTGTTTTAAATAAGCAATCAATTTGATATGCTCACGGATGATGGGAATGATCCATCATCCAGGCAACATTCCATTAAACATTCCCAGCTTAATGCCAAGAAGGAAAAGGTCGCCCCTATTGTGATAACCACTTCCGATTTCCATGCTCTTCGCACGGAACATTTGAACTTCATTAAATTCAAGTTTAAACTTCAAATTGGCCGTCAGGGTGAATGCCGTGTGTTGACTGAAACCTTGAATGGATTCAAACGTCTTCTCAAGTATCTTACTGAGAAGCAACACTAAACAGAACGTCTGTTCAAGGTTGTCTTGAAAGGTTTGCCCAGTTTGGTGATTCCTTGGATCAGATAAAAATGAATTGCACAAATTACTTGGACCTGTGCCAGTTCAAGTAATCAAAATGAAGTGAAATCCCGTCCTGGCGATTTTCACAACGGGATTTCTAATGATTTTTTATTCAGTTCACTTCAAGTCTAGTGAACTAAACAACCTTGAGGAGCTAAGCTTCTTCAAGGCTACCGGCTTGGACAAGCCGGTAATTGTCAGGAACAGGTATAGCGTTTTCAGTGTTCACTTGGCTGTCAACAGAAGCAGACCACTCTCAATGTGTGTCACGCGATCGTCTGTTTTCTCGGCAGCAACCATTGTGTGGTCCTCCTCATTGTTCTTCATCAGCAGTTCTTTCAGTCGATGCTTCGTCGACTTTGGAAATCAACCGCTTCGTGATGAATGTGTGAGTGCTGACCACGTTTTGCGTCCATTGCTGCAGTGGAAGCGCTCTGACCACCGTTGGCGAATCTGCCATACAATGAAACCACTGGAAGCGGCTCCCGTTCTGGTGGAGGAGGCTTATTGGATAGCGGAAGATAAATTGTTTATTTTGTTTGAAAGTAACGAGCCTGAAGGGCTACGTCCAAGATCCCCTAACCTCTGGTCAAGCCACGGAGGTCGTCTGGGGTGGGCAACACACGCCTCTTTTGTTACTAGCTCACCTTATAATTCAAATTTCTCAGGGTCGGCCACCGACCCCGGGAGGACTCAGAACAACCGTCGCTTACCTTGCTGTGCCGAAATGAAATAACGAGCGGACAAGAAACCCTCATCTGCCGAACATGCTGGCTCTTTAGATCAAAAAGATAAGTAATTGGAAAGTGTTTTTTAGTTTGAATTACATATATAAAAGCCTATTTCTTGCTGCACTGTAGCGCTGGGGCCCCGTTGACGGTGGGAATTGGAAGGAGGGATGACACGTACCTTTCTGCTTCGAGGTGGTTTCGTCGAAATTACCGAATGGTGCTGTCGATCTCGAGGGGTGAACGAACGACGGCAACGTCAGTGGAGATGTTTGCCGTATCCTAGTGGTCTCTGCCACGTGGGTTCCACGTACAGTGGAGTCGGTCGAATCAGCCTTGCGGATCGTTAGCGGTAGATCGCAAGCTGAGGTGCTCGGGATGAAATTCACCTGCTGGCACGCTGGGAAACAGCGTAGCGTGCAACAGAATGGTGAAGTGAGTCAAACGGTAATTTACTCGACTTTGTACCGTGTAGCGTGGTACAAAACGGACCTCACAATCGCGAACTTTTCTGTGTTCGGGCTATTGGTTTAATCATCTGATTACTCCTTAGGGTAATCTTATCACCAACGCACTATGTTGCTCCTCGGAGCTTCACTACACCGTATCGACCGAACCTTTTAATGCGAGGGTTTTAATTAGCTTCTGGTTTGTTTCCTAGTCCCGACTTGAGTCACGATCGCTCCCTCGGTAATCTGCTATCCAAGCCCTCCATCTTCCATCCTTTTCCTTTTCTCCCATCATCCTTTCCTTTTTCCTCCCGGATCCAGTGTTGATGTGGCGGTACCAATTGCCCATTTACAGCGTTTACTCCAAAAAAGGCTTTTATACCACTTGCTTTCAGGCGGTGGCTCGATAGTAAAACTATTTTTAAATTCAAGTTAACAATGCTAGATTTTTGTATTATAATTAATAAACTACTTGCAGTTTTCAATGAGAGCCAGCAAAAGTTACTTACTAGGAAATAATGTTAATAAAATCTAGAAATTCAGTCAGATGAACATCTATTGTTCCGATTTCAAGTGGATCGGTAACATGTTGTAACTTTTGACTATATTTTTAAGATGTATTGTATAGTGAACAAGAATCCTCGGCTCTGTAAAGTTAATTCGATTGAGCCTTATCAAATAAATTAATGATAAAAAAAGTTTAGCGTCGATGGGTTGCCTGCCGGTGAGAGGAATGTTGGCTCGTACGAGAACGTACAGCCCATGCCGCGAGTGGTCGAACAGCAGACGAACGTTCTGGTTCTGCTGGTAGTTCCGCCAGGCCTCATGGCGAGCATTCAGATCTTCTCCATCAACGATGCGGGAACCGATACGGGTGATGATGGACAGATCCTTCTTGAATTAAGCCGCTAGTCCCTTGATAGTGACACACTGTCGAGGACTGTAGACGACGATGAACTGGACGTATTCAGTCGACGACTCCACCTCCACACCAAGGGCCTCGATGATAGAGGTGGGCAAATGGGACAAGCTGCGGAATTTCATCCCTTTCTTGACGACGACCGCAACACCACCCCCCTGGAGCTGGTGCGATCATGCCGGATAATGCTGTGGTCAGGCAACCAGAAGCTGTCACCGGACTTGAGGTGGGTCTCGATGAGTAAGCCCACGTCGATGGTATGCTTGCGTAGGAAATCGGCAAGCTCAATCTTTTTTGCTCTTACAGAGCAAGCATTCCAGGTGACTATAGTTAACAGTTTAGATGCAATACTGGATGATAAACTTACCGAGGACTTGGATCTGCTCGGGCTTATTTTGGACCATTACGTAGAGCACCGGTCGTGTTGACGAAAATTCCATCACTTCATCCGCTGAGAACAGATCGGAGTGGTTATTTTGCGCTGTTATTTGTCTCCAGAACCCAGAGGTGGAGATCTTTGTCCAGCAGAATTACCGGAAGCTTCTTGAAGGGAGGGGGCAGGTTATCCCTGCGAATTTGCTTGCCTTCTCTGAGGAGCACAAAGAGGCGGGAAATCCTCCGTCATGAAAGCCGGGGTTTTGTCCTTCTTGCGTCCTAGTTGATTGTTGGTTGCCGCCTGCTCTCGGATGCGTTTGGAGTCCTCGCGTTTAGAGCACTGTCTGTTGGAACCTTGTAACCAGTTGGTATTTTCCTTTCCTTTGGTTTGTTTTTTTCCGTCGATCTTGTTTTCCGTGCTGAGCACCAATGCTACCGACGTGCCAGGAAGGCAGCTCCCACACCTGGACCCTACCTATCGACCCATCAACTCATGAACCGGGGACCAACGGCTTTACTTCAGAACATCCCGGCGGCGCCGACTGGGATTGAACCCAGGCCTGCTGGGGTGAGAGGTAAATCCGTGGATTTTCGTATGTATGAGTTATTGTTGTTTGGAAAATTCACGTATTTTAAGAACAAACCCAGAAGGTACACATAGTAGCGAGAGGGTTTGCACCGCTGCAAAATCACTCGAACACTAAAGGGAGGAAAATCGTAGCCTTAAGCTAAAAATGGAGAATGATCGGCAAAAGGCATGCGAGTGGCCATCTTCTAGAAAACCTTCTAATGAGCAGAAGTAATCAGGCGTCCGTGTAGAACAGTTGAGTGTGAAGTGCAGTGCAAATAGAATACAACCCCCCCAACCCCCCCGAGGGGTTTGGGCTGGAAAGCCTGCTTCCGGCCATGACCTCGTACCTCTTGTGATTTTGTACATCTTGTACTCCTCGTACCGTACAATAAAACGGTATCACACGGCTCTGCTCGGAAGTCAAGATCAGGCTTCCAAATAGTACAGCCTTCTCGTGACAGTTGGTTTATACCTGAATTGACTGTTGCTTTGTGTGCTTTACTACTGCTTCTTCCGTACGTTCAGATCTGAATTCGAAGTGTATTGGCAACAGCGCACGCACGAACGAATGAAAGCTTTATTAGAACAGCCGCATCTATACCCCCTTTGCTAAAATCATCGTGCTTGGAACGAAGTGAACCGAATGGGCTGTATTTATAAATTTCTTTATGACCAGGTTTTCAATGTTTCTGTCGTCATGACAGCCTTCACAAACGACATCCCTCAGCTTACCAAAGTGGCTGTCACGGAAAGGCTGTCACGGAAAGGCAGTCACGAAACATTATATACATTTGATACGGCAGTGGAGTATGGAAGAAACCCAGAAGAAAGATCCCGAACAAACATGTCGGCCCGATGTCGGATCAATGTAAGGTCAATTTATGATCGACTTCGGTCAAATGTCGGGTCAATTCTGTGTTATTGTCGGGTCAACATCGGGCTGGGATTTGGTAGAAGTCAGGTTGGTGTCGGGTAGGCTTATATTTTTCGCCGGAATGTCGGAATGTCTGATCTGCTTACGAACGCGCGTTTAAAAAAAAAAATATCGGATGAAAATTTTGCAATGGGCAGCACGAACGTGATAGCAACATCATCTTGGGGTCGAAGTTTGGTAGACCCCTGATGACTACCTTGAAGGGCTGTCATCGGGGATGTCATGCGTGAAGTATTCCGGCTTGGAATCCTATAAGCATTTCACGGCCACTTCGTACTCCGCTTTTGTACGGAGCATCACCTTGATGCCAATCCTGCTGAGCTTAAACTCAGCTGCGACGCCCAGCGATGTGAAATCGCCAATCAGCTTGCTGAGTGGCACTTTCTTCACCACCAATGGAGGAAGCTTTATTTTTGCCGCACTCGGGCCGGCAGGATTCTCGCCGAAATCATCGATGACGCTGACGTTCGTCGCGGTGGCATCGTCACGTCCACTCACATCATCAGACTGGCCCTGATTTTTCTTCCTCTTCTTGGTCCACTCCATCGTGGCTGAGGTGGTATTCCCAACATCGGTGCGAAGAGTAGCGTAGCTATTCGAAAAAGGTAGACTCATGCTACCCTCACCGCTGTCACACGAAGCGACCGACACTACTGGCGACGCGATTAAACTGCGAACGTTTGGAATAAACTAGGAACTTTCGAACAACCTGACAGAGTGAACAAAAACCGAACTGTACTGCTTGACAGTCAAGCAGAGAATCTAGCGTTTGTACCATTTCGACTAGCATTGAGCGATCTTTAGGCAAGAATCGATCTTAGTGAATCGATTCATTTTTTTGAAAATAATCGATTCACCGATTTAATCAATCATTTTGAATCGATCTTTTGAATCGATTCATTTTTCAAAACGGCACAAAAATGTTTCAAATATAACCGGATCATAGGAAAGTTGGTGCAAACTAACGCCAAGTTCAGTCTTAAGTTGATATTACGTTACATAAGCTATCTTGCTATGAATCCTGATCCTTATATCAATCATCACACTAAATGATAATAGAGAAATGTCATAACAAGATATAAAAAAAGATAGAAAGATCAGTAATTTACATTTAATTCCACGTATTTCATCTGCAATATGCAGACTTTTTCAGTGTCTTGTTCTAATACTCGAGTATAAGTACAAGACACCGAATAAGTCTGCACATTGCAGACGAAATACGCGTTTCTGTCAAGGTTAATCAAATAAGGTAGTGGAATTAAATGGAAATTACTAATCTTTCTCTCTCTCTCTTTATATCTTGCTACGATATTTCACTATTATAATTTAGTGTGATGATTGATATAATTTAGAAATAAATTGTGTAGTTCGTACGCAGTAAAAGTTGTGAGTGTACCATACTTATATGATGAGAATATAGTAAATTACTATTTTGATTTCATTTAACATGTGGAAGTTTGTGCTCAGGATACTTGATTAGGTGAGTGATTTTACAGGCTATAATATTCGTTTTATTGGTATTAAATGAACGATGTAAAAACGAAAGATTAACATATGAAACAAAACGACTAGATGGTCGCAGTGTAAAAGCAGATAAGAACGGAAAGTAGCTAATTGAGCTATGCGTTTTGCATTGAGCCGATATCGATGCTGTGTGGTTTCACCAGTTTTAGAGAATAGCCTCTTTGACGGAATGCTTGTTACCATTCTTGATAAATGTCTCGACATGGGAATATTTACTGCGGATTTTCTCTCATGCTTGATAATGATCAACAGAACGTGGTAAAATAGGCTGATGCAAGAATGAAGTAATGAATTTGGGTTGTTGGCGGAATGCTTAAAGAAAACAGCAGAAACTGGTTATCTTCCATTTAATTCCACTTAATTAATTTTGGTAAGGGGGTTATATTTTGATAAGTTCTTTAGTTGGAATGACACTGATAAAGACTGCACATTGTAGTCGAAATACGTATCTGTCATGGATACCAAAATTAATTAAGTGGAATTAAATGGAAGATAACCCTTTTTTGCTGTTTTAT
This sequence comes from Ochlerotatus camptorhynchus, assembly GCF_037179485.1. NCBI lineage: Eukaryota > Metazoa > Arthropoda > Insecta > Diptera > Culicidae > Ochlerotatus > Ochlerotatus camptorhynchus. Next base: position 179,224 of record NW_027040835.1, read on the forward strand.
TTAAGCTTTCCGCTAACAACCCAATTTCATTAATTCATTATGATGGCTACCAAGCCTAATAAGGATTTTCCTTATTAGAGAGTTGTATGGATTTTTTCTCCTTGTATTATTTAAGTAATACAAGTAGAAACGTCAAAAAGGTCTATAATAATCTCTGGATCCCCAAACTTTCTCTTTCTCGTTTTTGCCTACTGAACTGTCACACAAGTTGTTTGGCAGAATCCATGTTCAAGGCAAGTGATGTGTAAAGGTGAAGGTAATAAAAAAATCAATATTAAATTGCAAATGCAAATACACTGAAATTTTATTTTCGGGTCGAAACAGAAATCGAATGAAAAGGATCGATCCAGTCGATTTTTATCGTGTTTGGGATCGATTCAAAAAATCGATTAATCGAACCAAAAGAATCGATCTTTGGTGTTTCGATCCAAGATCGCCCATTGCTAATTTTGCCCGGAATAAGTCACATAGGAGTTGCTACAACCGCTTTGCGACACGTGTGCTGCTAGAGTGGTCTTATATAATAAAGCTGCTAGGGTGGTCTTATATAATAGAGCTAGAATTAGGGCGTAACAGCTTTTGTAAACAATGACTTCACTCGATGATTTCTAGAAACTCAAGGCTTGCCCAAGCAAATCAATATCAACATCAGTTAGGGGAAGTCTCCCTCTACCCGATGGTTGGGTTGGTTTGCGTTGGCGAATTCCTAGAAATCATCGCGAAAAGACATTGTTTACAAAAGCTGTTAGGCCTTACTTCCAGCTCTATCTAGAAATCTTATTTGTATATGGTAATATTGCTATTTAAAGAGCTTGTGTTTTGTGTAGGAATATGAATTTGAGCGGGGTTCTGTCTGTTTATACTCTTTAGTATGACGGGCTTGACATAGCTGACCCACAGCGACTCACGAAGAGCTACTGATTCCGATCAATAGCGGTGCGGTTTCTTCTTCCTTCTATGGATGCTCACGTGGGATAAAGCTCGCTGCTTGCAGACAGCCTTTCTTTGTGTTCAGGAGAACACCACCACTCACCACGCGGTGATTGAATAAACAGCGTTCGGTGAGACCGGATGGAATTCAACTTTTAAATCTGTGTTTGGGAGATCGTTGTTAGTATTTATTATCATATCAACAGTTCGTGAAATCTTCAATAGTGAAATTTTTAAAAATTATAATGTCTTCAATTTAACAGATCTGTAGTAATATTTCTGATCGATTGGTGATAAAATTATTGAAATTGGACCAGTTATTAACATTCAAAATCTTTCATAATTTTGTTACATGTTACATTTTGGGTTTTCGCAAAGTGTACCCTATACAGAAATCACAGACGTAGTCCTACGTCAAAATTGACATTTGATTATGGGGTTTTCCTATTGGAACGAACAGCAGAGTCGTCGTTGAATCTTTTAAATTTACAATAACAGTGAAAAGTGTGATATTCATTATTAGGCTAGCATGTCACAAAAAGGGAAGTTCTTTCAATTTATGAAATTATCAGGTTTTTTATGCGCCTATAAATCGAAAAAAAAAATACGAAACTTTTTCTTTAAATGTTCTAAATTTGTCCTAGAAATAGGCAATTTTTTTACGGATTTCAATTCCACTAGTGCAGTGGAATATTATCAACCGGAGGAAACTAACGATTTTAAATTGGCTTAGACTAGTCAAGTATATGGTTCCAAGTCGAAATTCTAGTACTACACTATGTTTATTTTAATTCGCTATGAAAGTTTGACAGATGAAATGAGGGGTTCGTGGATTTTCCTATGTTTCGAGGGGTGTATAGATTAGCTTGGGACCGAAGAGTGTACCAGAGCTGAGCCAAAAAGTTGAGCACGTTTTTTCGGGGCCTTCTGGTCTTAGAGATACCTCTATGGTATTATTGTTGAATGAATGAGTTTTTTACTTGAAAGGCCGAAGTGAGGGACTAGGCTGACATTACATCCCGTAACCCTGATAAACGAGTTGTGTGCATGAAAAAGTGAAGAAGAGTCATTTCCCGAGACATTTCAACTAAAACTTCCATGTAAGCTTTAAACTTAAAGTGCCAGCTTGTTACATCCATACGAGCTGAAGCTTTCAGAGAGTCGTTGCCTCATTAAATGGAACAAACCTGAAGTTGGCCGGTTGAAAACACAATAAAAATGTACACCTATATACATATGGTCCAGTCTAACGTAATTTCCACAGACCGCAAATCCAAATCTTACCGTAATTGTCTTAGAGTAGGTAGTATTGTTTCCTCTGAATTACCTGTAAAGAAAGAGAAGTTAGGAAAATGTTACTCAAAGTCGCTTGTGTGTTAAACAGCCATATTATTTATCATTGATAATAAGTAAATATTCAACTGTGAGACCTGTCTCACCCAACGACACCTTTGCTTTATGATTTTTTCTAAATACTCTAAACCAAAATTAGCGATGGAATTTTCCGCTCCATTCTATCGAGATGAACGGATCATGATTGTGGAATAGAGAGCCTACAGAAAGGTACCGTTGTTTGCGGATGGAGGTTTACCGTGTATTAATTTATCGCAATTCCTAGCTGCCTGATCTTTGTCAGTAAAAATAAGGACCGCGAATGGTGAACATTGAATTTTTCTTGTCAATAAGAGCTCAAATTGTCCAAATTCTAACCGCAAGCAACGGTACCTCTACCTGTAGTTCAATTATATGGACGACAACTTTCCGTTCCCCAAGTATGATTCATTGTCGTGAAAATCATGGAGCGGAATATTCAAAACAGTACATCGCCAATCGTGCATATCATTGCTGTGAATATCATAAAAGGTCATCATCCTCCTGTACGCATTACATTGTAGGTTGGTTGAATTTGGTTATTTTAGGATTCTCTATTAGTATTCCTTTTGTAAAAGGTATTCCTTTATTGTAAAAGTGCCCAATGATAGAAAATTCTCTTACTAGAATTAGTTCCCAGGAATGGGGAGTGCCATGGGATTCCCCATTCAAGACTAGCAGCGAAATCTCAGTCATTGCACCACAATCCGGTAGAGCACCTGGCGCAATTTGTCGTTCCACATACCCGAAAAACTAAGAAACTCTGCACAAACCAGATGGCATTCTTCATACTACTGTGTACGTGCAGGATTGCAGTTTACCATCCACTTAGCATCATGGAACATGGAACACTCGGAACACTCGCCAGTCCCGGAGTTCCCGCACCAGTGGATTTTTATGTCTGTTTCTCGACGTCCAAAGCAAGTGTAGTAGCATGAAGGATGATGTCTACCGGCGGCGGTGACGGTCTCCTGCTCTCTTGCACTGCTCACCGGTTGTGTCAGTTGGCAATGGAAGGGGCGGCGATGAGGAGGATTAAAGCGTGGCAATGCGTCTCATCATGTGCAGCTTTTTGGTGAAGAGCTATTATGGTGTCTTTCCCCAAAGCAACAGAGCACGCGGTGGACCAGAAGGTTTATTGCTGCTGGTGCCACTGATGCTGATGAGCCATTCCACGTGGAATACTGCTAGAACTGGAACTGCCCTGTACTGTGCTGCTGCTATAGAATGAGTTTGCCAAATACCCGTGGAATAACATCGACGATTAAAAAAATTTGCAAGCAGCATGAAACGATTCTCATTTTTCACCAGCACGAACACTTTGTATGTGTATACTACTTAAGCACATCCACCCATGGTAAGTGTGTACACACACATCACCGGTGTCCATGAGGGAAAGGGGACGCTAAAAAACTCGGGTTTCACTTGACGACGACGACGACCCTGCATTCCCAGACCAGGCATGTGTAGATCCTGGAGAGGGGGTGGAAATCGCTTGCTTCTTATCTTGTTCGGTTGAGCTTGCTCTGATCCCGAGGGAAACATGAAAGTGAGATAAAAGGATCCCCTCAGCCCACAGCCATCGCACCAAGAGCACGTTTTTTGTGTGTCCCGTAAAACTAATTATTATCGCTGATGCTGATGCTGCTGCTGCTGCTGTTGCGCTTTATTCTATTAAAATCCAACTCTTCAGGTTTTCATGGGCATCAACGGGGTGGGTCAGCACCTACGTGTATGCTCACAGTCAGCGAAAGAGTTTTGCATGCATTCCATCCCTCGACATGACGTGGCAGCCACCGGAGTAAAGCCAAGACAAAGTTCCGTTTTTTATTATCCCTTGGGTGAAATTTCCTTTTTTGTCTTGTTGTTTTGCAGGAGGGTGTATACAGAGCGAAGCTTTAGTGCACAATTTTGCAGCTATTCTTGCCATGTAACTGTTGTAGCCATTGTGCAATGAATAGCAAGTAGGGAGAGAGGGGCTGGCAGCTGGTTCCAGGGTGGTGGGAGAATACGAGACTGGTGCATTTTAGTGCTCTTCTTGACGATTACTGTGAAATGTGCTAGGTGTGTTTAAGAGATTTCTGCTCGTTAGTTGCTCTGATTATACCTGCCAGTTAGGCAAGCTGATGAGAAACAGGTGGACGGTATTGTGGCTTTCAAGAGCAAGAAAGCGGTGTTTTCAAGGGATTTAGTGATCGTTGGTCGTGTAAATTTACAAAGGCAACAACATAACTTCATGCTTTGTTATGTTCTTCAACATGGATGAAATAAAATAGCGTCACACTGACGATATCTACAAGGCACCGCCATCGATGAGTGAAAAAATAATAACTGTTATATCATTAAATTTGAACCAATAATATTACTAATCATTTTATAATCTGGGATGCTTTTGGATCCTAACTTACGTAATCTGTAGAATTTGTAAAGTAGCCTCAGCATTTACAGTCATCCCAGTATTATGGGCCAGTTAAGCATCATCATATTGTCAAATCATTGATAAATACGCAGGAATAGGTGTTTGTTCCTATGTATTTTGATTTTCACGTAGAACTACATCTTTGTCGACTATACTGGGATGCAAATCAAAAAATATGCGTGGTGAAATAGTGTTAGGTTGTGAAGGCTTGCAACTTTGCCATTTATAGATGCAATAAAAATCTTCTTTTTTATCGAATCCAATCTACACGCTAAGACTATTTTACCGAAATCTGTGAAATTTTACCGAAATCTGAACAGCTGAACGATCGGTAAACAGTTCGATGATTTTTCACCGAATGAAATATAAATAATCTTAGTGTGTATCCAATTATCCATGCATCGTTAGGATATTACTTTACGCATCTGTTTAAATAAATACTTTTTCAATTGTAATTTAAATAATTACAGTGATTTTTCACTTCCGCTAAATGATACACCAACCGTTTCAACTTACCCTGGTGTATCTTAACTATGATACTTACTCTCAAACCATTGAACAGGTGGAGAACATGTATACGATATTTTGCTCTGACTTTGAAATTCATTAGCTGAATCCCCCTAATTTTCAATTAATGTTGTACTAACCACCTACTTATAGGAAACCAAACGTTTGATTTGAGAAAAGACACAGTATTCTATTTTGCATGATTCTCCGAACACCCCACATTTGAATTTTCATAATTAATTACATTCCAGGAAACGGCGCCGGTGGTGTAGTGGTAAGCGTGATTACCTCTCACCCCAGCAGGCCTGGGTTCAATCCCAGTCGGCGTCGCCGGGATGTTCTGAGGCATAACATCTCTGATCACGCCTTCCTTCGGATGGGAAGTAAAGCCGTTGGTCCCCGGTTCATGAGTTGATGGGTCGATAGGTAGGGTCCAGGTGTGGGAGCTGCCTTCCTGGCACGTCGGTAGCATTGGTGCTCAGCACGGAAAACAAGATCGACGGAAAAAACAAACCAAAGGAAAAAAAAAACACATTCCAGGAAAAATACTTGAACCAACATTGAAATACTTGAACAATTTTAGATAAAGTTAATAGTCAAAAATGCATGGTATTCACAAATTTTGCGTAGTTCTACGTCATGCTGCGGTCGTGTTTGTAGGACACAACCCTTTAATATATTTTTTTATTTTCCTTGATTTGTTTTCCATCGATCTTGTTTTCCGTACTGGGTACCAATGCTACCGACGCCAGGGAAGCAGCTCCCACACCTGGACCCTACTCATGGACTGGGGACCAACGGATGTACTTCCCTTCTGAGTGCAGTCTTTGAGCGTCTGTTCACCATGGAGGTGCGGCTCAAAACGGCGTCTGTTCTCCATGTTAGGAGCGGCTGATCAGCACCAGGACGCCGGGGGACTCTAAACAGTGCTATGAACGATGGTCCCCCGGCGATACAATGGGGGTTGGTGCAGGCCCTACAAGTCAGCCGTAAAAAAATAAAAGCACAGGAGGCAAGCAATGTATGTAAATACAGACCGGAACAATCGGCATAGACCCAAGCAACTGAAACGGGCTAACGTTTGGAAACTCGGAACATGGAACTGCAAATCTCTCAATTTCTTGGGAAGTACCCGCATTCTTTCAGATTTATTGAGGGTCCGTAAATTCGACATCGTAGCGCTGCAGGAGGTTTGCTGGAAGGGATCAAAGAAGGGCAATGAACAAAAAGTTGAGATTTCCCATAGTAGTTTACATGTAAACTTCAAATGGCTTGTGCGAAGTCTGTTTCTAACCAAATGAGTTGTAACTTTGAGAGGCTAATCAGGACTCGATTTGGAACCGTTTGAGCACTGTGGAGCGAAACATTCAAATTTTGCATCAGTCTAATGGGCATACGTAGTACCTACTTCCTGCATAGCCTCCCATATCGGTACATCTGGAAATCACCGCAGCAGACAGAATCGCAAATCGACCACGTTTTGATCGACGGAAGGCACTTCTCGGACATTATCGACGTCAGGGATACAAAACAGCTACCGGAGGAGTGGAAAGAGGGAGTAATATACCCAGTATATAAAAAAGGCGACAAACTAGAATGTGAGAACTATCGGGCGATCACTATTCTTAACGCGGCCTACAAAGTGCTTTCCCAGATCATCTTTTACCGTTTATCGCCGCTAGCAAGCAGATTTGTGGGAAGTTATCAAGCCGGTTTTGTGGACGGGCGATCGACAACGGACTAAATCTTTACGTTGCGGCAGATTCTCCTAAAGCGTCGTGAATATCAAGTCCCTACGCACCACCTATTCATCGATTTCAAAGCCGCTTACTATTGAACCGTGAAGAGCTATGGATTGAGGTAGACCCCAAAGATAGGTCTAAAACGGCTATTAGCACTGAAAAAGGGCATTTTGAGTTCATCCGAATGCCCTTTGGATTGAAAAATGCGCCAGCAACGTTTCAGCGCGCAATGAATCACATTCTTGGTGATTTGATTGGAAAATGTTGCCTAGTCTACCTAGACGGCATAATTATATTCGGTAGTTCTTTGCAACAACACTTAGATAATTTGAATAAAGTTCTCCAAAGACTAATTCAAGCGAATTTAAGAATACAGTTGAATAAGTGCGAATTTTTACAGAAACAATGCGAATTTCTTGGTCACATTGTCTCTGAGGAAGGCATTAAACCAAATCCGAATAAAATCGACAAAATTTTGGCCTGGCCTTTACCTAAAACGGTAAGACAGATCGAGGGATTCCTTGGAATCCTTGGTTATTACCGCAAATTCATTAAAAAACTTTGCGAAGCTGACAAAGCCTTTAACTAAATGTTTGAAAAAGGAGCGCAGATAATCCATAATGATGAATTAACTTGTTTTAACGATTGTAAGCAACTGCTCACATCTGACCCAATTCTACGTTATCCTGATTTTGAAAAACCGTTTATTCTTGAAACTGACGCAAGTGATTTTGCACTGGGTGCAGTCCGCAAAAATATGAAGATTCTAAAGAGCATCCGATAGCTTATGCTTCACGAACTCTGAATGATACGGAGCGTAATTGGTCCGCTACCGAAAAAGAACTTGCTGCCATTGTGTGGGCGGTAAAACATTTTAGACCATACATTTATGGTACAAAATTTCAATTAAGAACTGACCATAAAGCATTGTTATGGCTCAGACAGAAGAAAGATTTAAACCGAAAGTTACTAAAAATGAAGTTAGAGTTAGTAGAATATGAATTCGACATAACGTACACAAAAGACACACTAAATAGTAATGCAGATGCGCTATCGAGAATAGAACCAGGAAACATAGCCACAGCTGAGTCACATGCAACCAGCGGTAGTAGTATGACCCAACACTCTGCTGATACATATGATGGAGACTTTATACCTTCCACAGAGAAACCACTCAATGAATTTCGAAACCAAATAATTTTAGAGCAATCTATTGAAGAAAGTACAGAAACATCTGCAATTTTTCCACATCATATGAGGGTGACAATCGAAAAACCAAACTTTAGTCCCGCAATTTTGATAAACAGTTTAAAAAAAATTACGCGAGTCCTAGTTGTGTAAACGGGCTATATTGTAGCATTAATATTCTAAAAAACGTTCAAATTATTTATAAGAACTATTTTGCAAGAGCAAAAACTTTTCGAATATTCTGGACAGAAAAATTCCTAACTGATGTCATAGACGAAACCGAACAAGATCATATAATAATGACACAACATAACAATAACCACAGAGGAATTGTAGAAACAACTAAACATATTTCGACCCAATAGTACTTTCCAAAAATGAAGGCAAAGGTTACTCGTTTTATCAATGTTTGTAAACTTTGCCAGAAAAGCAAATATGACAGACATCCATATAAATTAAAATTTAAATTAACTCAAACACCTGCTAAACCATTGGAAATCGTTCATATGGACATTTTTATAATCAGGAATAGGAACTACCTTACGTTCTGTGACAAATTTTCAAGACTCGCACTAGCTCTTCCAATGCGTACTCGAAATACTATACACATTCTTGGAGCAATGGCAAAATTTATCGCTCTTCTTGAAAAACCAAACCTAATAGTCATGGACTTAGAAGCCTCCTTTGCTTCAGCGTCAATGCGTGAGTTCCTTGAAGAAAATCAAATAGAGTACTGTCGAAATTATTCATCGCACTCTTCGAGAGCTGCACAACATTTTGTCCAATAAAGAATCAACAAGAGACTTATCGGAATCTGCAAAAATAAACTTAGCAACAGCCATTTATAATGACTCCATACATTCACATACCAATATAACACCAAAAGAGCTATTCTATGGTTATTGAAACGATGATACTCTTCCAAATGACCTTGACGAACGTATTCGTTTAAAAGAAAAACTATTTAATAGATTCAAGGAACGCGAATTGGCACAAAAACAATCTGAGATCAAAAAATTGAATAAAAAAAGAGAAACTCATGTAATTTTTGCCATAGGTGAAACAATGTACGAAAGAAAACGTAAAAATTTAAAACATCAGGAACGCTATAAGGAAATTACAATTAGAGAAAACATGGATGTAAATATACTTGATGAAAATCAAAGAAAAATCCATAAGTCAAAATTAAAAAGGAAACGAAATACCTCATAAAATTATCTTCAAATTGCATGCAATACAGTAAACACTTTCTGGAGCTTTTATCAAAATTATGAGTATTTGGCTAACACATTCAAATACGTTTGCACCAATATTAATATTTCTTCTTATTTTTCCACAGGTTTCGTTGATCAGATGATTCAAAAATCAACATTTAAAGATGAATAATGATTTACTGGCACCATGCATCAGCCCAAATATTAAAGTTGCATAATTTTGGAATCCTGTCAAAATTTTACATGTTGCTAGTAACACTCTTTGTTGTCATTCTCTTATCATTTTTTATTTTTATGCTTTTAGATAACAATGAAATCATGGATTCTGATTTTGGCAATTATCACTCCTGGTTTTGCTGTTGGTTTAGATGCCGATACTATTAAAAACAATCAAATACCTGGTACTCATCTAGAAATCATAAACCTGAATGACTATCCCGGCATGATAGCTCTTAAAGCAGGTAAAACATTTATAGAAATAGGATATGATTGGCTCGTTCATACATTCAGATTAGATACATTCCAAGAAATTTTAAATCAATATAAGATAATGATAAACCAGTTAAGTTCAAATACAAACACAAAAGACTTTAGGGATATTTTAAGATTAAAATTCATACAAACAAACTTTACAAAATTAAATTTTACAAAAGCTTAATCCTAGAAGAAAAACAAAAAGAGCAATCAATATTTTAGGTACTTTAGTTAAAACGATCACAGGGAATTTGGACCATAATGATCTAGTTAACCTAAACCAAAAGATTAGTAACTTACACTATACAAACAAGCAACTTATAACAAACAATAATGAACAAATTAAAATCAATAACGAATTTCAACAGAGACTTAATGATTTAACAGTAGTTATTTACAGAGAGAAAGAAGGAATAGATAAACTGAAAAATCAGATTAGGAAATCCAGAGGATTATTTTCAACTTGGACGTGATTCAGCGACAGTTGGATGACATCTTGGATGCAATCATTTTGGCTAGGATTGGCATTTTATCAAAAAATATTCTGCAAACAACAGAACTTAACTTCATATCTGAAAAACTGGAAAAAATCAGGCGTTTGTATCAACAATGACGAACAGGTTACAGAATAACTACTATGCAACATGGCTTCTTTAACAGTCACTTAAGGAAACCAGATCGTAGAAAAATGTGATAGAGTCAGGGATCTAGGTGTTATTTTGGACTCAAAACTTACTTTCACCGATCATTATAACACAATTATTAACAGAGCTAACAACATGCTTGGTTTCATAAAACGTTTCTGCTATAACTTTCACGATCCGTATACGATAAAAACATAGTACATTGCTTATGTAAGATCGATATTAGAATATTGCAGCATAGTTTGGTCACCTTTTTCAATCACACACGAAGAAAGAATAGAGTCCGTTCAAAAGCAGTTTCTATTGTATGCACTCCGCAAGTTAGGTTGGACTGTATTTCCTCTGCCATCTTACACAGCTCGGTGTATGCTCATAAATATCCAAACATTAAAAGAACGTCGTGAATTTGCTATGATTTCTTTCGTAAACGATATCGTATCACATCGAATTGATTCAATAGAACTATTGTCATCCTTAAATTTATATACACCATCTAGGCATTTACGAAACAGAAATATATTTGCTACAAATCGTCATCGTACGAATTATGCCAAATTTGGACCCTTGAACCAAATGATGGATACATATAATAAGCACTGCGATAACATTGACTTTACAATGACAAAAACTAAATTAAAGCCATATTTTAATTCCTCGCATAACGTCAACTAGAAGTAATTTTTCAACTTGTTCTTAAGACATATTATAAAAAAATATAAACAAAGACAAAATTGTAAAAATAGCACTAAAGACAACAATTGTAAAACGGTCTACACTGATTGACGACAAATAAATAAATAAATAAATAAAAGTACCTACTTCCTGCATAGCCTCCCATATCGGTAGACCTGGACGGAAGGCACTTCTCGGACATTATCGACGTCAGGATCTATCGCGGCGCAAATATAGATTCGGATCACTACCTTCTAATGGTCAAGGTGCGCCAAAAACTTTCTTTTGCCAACAACATTCAGTACCGACGCCCGCCACGGTACAATCTGGAGCGACTGAAGCTGCCCGAAGTCGCAACTGAGTACGTGCAATGCCTCGACGCAGCGTTGCCGGATGAGGGAGAGCTCACCGAAGCCCCTCTTGAGGACTGCTGGAGTAACGTGAAAGCAGCCATTAACAGCGCTGCTGAAGGCCCCGTTGGGTCCGTGGAACGGAATCGACGGAACGATCGGTTCGACGAAGAGTGTCAGACGGTTTTGGACGAGAAGAACGCAGCGCAGGCGGCGGAACCCGTCATAATGTGGAGCGATATAAACAGAAGCGAAGATAGCAAACCCATCTTTTCCGGGATAAGAAGCGCCGCCTGGAAGAGCTGGAGTGCGAAGAAATGAAGCAGCTGCATCGCTCTCAAGAAACACGCAAGTTCTACAAGACACTCAACGCATCCCGCCTAGGCCTTGTGCCGCGAGCCGAAATGTGTCGGGATAAGGAAGGGGGTATCTTAACGGACCAACGTGAGGTGATTGAAAGGTGGAAGCAGCAGTAGGATGAACATCTGAACGGCGCAGAGGCGGAGGACCAAGGCGGCAGGAAGAATGGCTTCGTCGGTACAGCGGAAGAAGGGGACATACCAGCTCCTACGATAGGGTAAGTTAAGGATGCTATCCGACAGCTAAAGAACAACCAATCACCTGGGAAAGGTGGTATCGGAGCGGAACTTATCAAAATGGGCCCGGATAAGTTGGCCACTTGTCTGCACCGACTGATAGTCAGGATCTGGGATACAGAACAGCTACCGGAGGAGTGGAAAGAGGGAGTAATATACCCAGTATATAAAAAAGGCGACAAACTAGAATGTGAGAATTATCGGGCGATCACTATTCTTAACGCGGCCTACAAAGTGCTTTCCCAGATCATCTTTTACCGTTTATCGCCGCTAGCAAGCAGGTTTGTGGGAAGTTATCAAGCCGGTTTTGTGGACGGGCGATCGACAACGGACCAAATCAATCAAGTCCCTACGCACCACCTATTCATCGATTTCAATGCCGCTTATGATACTATTGACCGTGAAGAGCTATGGAAGATTATGGACGAGAACGGTTTTCCCGGGAAGCTGACCAGACTGATCAGGGCTACGATGGATGGTATACAGTGCTGCGTTGAGATATCGGGTGCGTTATCGGACTCGTTTGAAACTCGCAAAGCACTTCGACAAGGCGATGGTCTTTCCTGTCTCCTGTTCAACATTGCGCTAGAAGGTGTTATGAAACGTGCGGGATTTAACATGCGGGGCACGATCTTCAATAAGCCCAGCCAGTTCATCTGCTTCGCTGACGACGTGGAAATTGTCGGAAGAACGTTTCGGGCCATGGCGGAGCAATACATCAGGCTGAAACGTGAAGCAAAGAAGGTTGGATTACAGGTGAATACGTCGAAGGCAAAGTATCTGTTAGGTAGAGGAACCGAGCGCGACAGGGCTCGCATAGGCAGAAGCGCACACTTAGAAATAACTATTTTTACACGAGACGTAATCCATCTTTGACGTAAATAATGGTACGTAAACAAACATGTCATGTAAAATTAAGTGTTCCGAACCCGAAACATACGCAGCTCGACGAAAAGTGCGTTTGAATGAATTGATTTTCTCGTTTTATTTCAACTGATTCTTATGTCATATGAGTCGCTTGCATGTGCCGGTCTCAGGGCACTGGAATTTACATTCCTTTTTCGTAGTGTGCGTGACAATCGACGGAGATGAGTTCGGGGTGGTGGATGAATCTGTGTACCTCGGATCATTGGTGACGTCGGATAACAACTGCAGCAGAGAAATTCGTCGGCGTATTATTGCCGGAAGTCGTGCTTACTACGGACTCCACAAGACCCTGAGGTCGGGTAAACTTCACCTCCGTACTAAATGTACCATGTACAAGACGCTGATAAGACCGGTTGTTCTCTACGGGCACGAGACGTGTTTTCGAACGACGACCATCTTTGGCGGGGTATGTGAGAACAGTGTATGGAGGCGAAGGATGAAACACGAGCTGGCGCAACTCTATGGCGAACCCTGTATCCAGAAAGTTGAGAAAGCTGGACGGGTACGATGGGTGGGACACGTTTTAAGAATTCCGGACAACAATTCCGCAAAAATGGTGTTTGCCTCGAATCCGGCCGGTACAAGACGGAGAGGAGCACAGCGAGCAAGGTGGTTAGACCAAGTGGAGCAGGATCTTGGAAGTATGGGACGGTCAAAAAATTGGAGACAAGCAGCCACGGACCGAGTGAATTGGTGTAACATTGTGATGCAGGTGCAATCCTGAGGGATGTCAGAGCATGTTAATAAATAATAATATGCATAGGTCTATCAACCAACAATTGATGGCTCCGTAGAAAAAAAATGACCTCTACACTTTTTACCTTTGCAAGTGAATGACAACAATTTCTCTTATGAAAGGAAAATTAAAAAGGAAATAAAAAAAGTTGATCAATTAATTTTCTTGGATAATTCGTAGATGTCTTTTTTTTTACCTTCGTATAAGTTTTGACGTAGGGCTACGTCATTGCGGAATATACAGGAAGAGCAAATTAAAAAAATTGTGACGAAATAGTCTCTGGTTTGAAACGGAATAGGGTATAAAGGCTGACGAAAAGTAAATTGGTATGCCCTTCGCGCGCCGCTAGCACGCCTCTAGTGTTGGGAATCGAAAATCTTTGACAGTGGTTCGTTAACACTTCTATAGAGAACAATTGGTGCAAGTTTGATCAAAGTAGTCGATCGCGTTCAGAAATAACGTCAAATGGAGCTCGAAAGAAAATATAAAAATATTCTGCACACACACCTGGAAAATTCGGAGTGGTCCGGTTCCAAGCTGGGTAAAGTGCTGAAGATGCCGAAAACAACGGGAAGGATACAAGTCGTACAAAGCCAGTACTTACGAACCGGCACATGAAGCAGAATTCCGTGGCCAAAAAGCGTGCAAGGCTCTTGTGCGACCGTGTTTTGACGAAACACAAGGGCTGCTCTTTAATCTATGACGAAACATACGTCAAACTAGATTTTAAGCAGCTTCCCGGTCAAAAGTTTTACATCGCGACTGGACGTGGGGATGTGCCGAGAAGATTCAAGTTCGCGAAGAAGGCCATGATTTGGCAAGCGATTTGCAGTTGTGTGTGTGTGTGTGTGTACAATCTAACCCCCACTGTCCGGCAGTGTTATTATGGAAGAAAACTGCTTTTTATTACCCTTAAATTAAAGCAGGTTTAGTCCGGGAGTTAGAAGGTGTTAGCTCTATTGCAGCTCCAGTGACCCATTTCAGAATGCCTGGTAATTCACGACCACTCCGAGGTCACTTTTACTTACAATAAGCCCCGCATGTTCACTCTACCTTTATCAAATGGATAATGGTATCATAAACACACTTCCAGATTCAAAAAATATTATTTCCAAATCTGGCACGTATGTAGTTTTGAAATTTGTTCAACTGTATTAAATTGATTTGAATGGACATTTCTTATCAATTTTGTTTCGAATACCTCTTGATTCATCTGCTGGCAGCACTTGCTGGCCCTTACCGGCGACCAACTCGTCTGCCCGCAAATGCAACAACGCCTAAAACTCAAAGCTCTCCGAACGTCCCCTCGAAAATGCAATCGAGATATGTATAAGAACAATCTTCAACTGGAACGTACTCACCAAATCAATACATCCGGGAGCAAATTCCCGATGCTTATTTTTCTCTCGCAAACCCGTCGTCGTCGAACGGCAAAAAAAGGAAACTCGGTGAGCAATTTTGTGACACGGAATTTTCACTGACCATAAACCGCGAATTCACGAATTTCACCACCCCCAACTGCGAAACACGTTCAGAAGCATTTTTGGTACAATTTCAATCAATTTCTTTGGAAAACACAACCAAAAAAGTTACAAGCGAGCCAACATCAACACCGAATGTGCCGAGCTCTTTCACGCACCTTGCAGCGCGTAAATAAACTGAAATTAAAAATTATCACTCGCGATGCCACTAATTTCTGGTCCGGGAGAAAAATCAAACAACGCAGATCGCGACATCCCTTCTGATGCTTGCAAACATGTTGAATCACGTTTTCTTTCTCTATTCTAAAACTTCCCGGAAAGCGAGAAAACTACCAATCACACACGTATAAACGTCCGGGAGGTAGAGCGCCAGCGATAATCTGGCAATTGCAGCCGAAAACTATGAGAGCGAACGCACGCACAAAACAGAGAACAAACTTAAAACACAACTGTATCCAAAGTCGTTCGAAACTGCACCCGCACTTTAGGTGAATCATCCTGTCCCAAAAAAGCCATGCAGGAGACGGATTCTTCATCGCCTTTAACTGGTTTAGCGCATTGGTCACAGGCGAAAGTCATGCTGACTCAGTTTCCAAAAGTGATTTAGAAACAGCGGTGGAGATGCTCTAATACGCAAAGAGGAATTGGATTCTCAAGATCGCCCAATGCTAGACAATATGTCTGATTGGATAACTTTTTCACTGTTTTCACAACACAAAATATGCTCTAATTAGATGATTATCGCAACGAACTGCACTTTCCACTAACAACCAGTACAATATTACAGGTATACCGAACGGAAAAAAAAACGAATAACGATAGCCCGTGTGATAAAAAATCGACAATTTTAGCAGCGCACAATCACGACGATGTGAATAACAACAACTCTCCTTCCAATCCGATCCCTTAGCAACAAAATTAAGGTATGACACCGATAATGACCATGCATCAGAACCCTAGTCTTAACCACTTCAAACTAGGGAACAACGAATAGAAGATAAGGAATCACATAGATGAAGACAACTAGCTCATTTTTTCCTTGTTTCAAGATCATCCTCGGTAGACAAAGCCGAGTCTTGTCACTATCAACAAGGCATAAAAAGTAACAAGGACTAAGATGCGTTCCTTGGATTACTAAAAATCCTGTTCCCCTAGTTTGAAGTAGTCAGGACTAGGAATCGGTGGTAGATCTTACATCCCGTAACGTACCACGAAAAGGTGATCTACCCACGTTACGGGGCTTGGCAAGCGATTTGCAGTTGTGGCCCGAAAACGGAACCATCCGTCACATCCTCGACGATGACATCCCAAGTTTACATCGATGAATGCTTGAAAAAGCGTGTATTTCCGTTCATCCGCAAGCATAGGGGCAAAGCCATCATTGCACATTATAGAATAAACCTCGTGGACAGCAACATCTGTCAGTGTGGAAACGGTTACGACGACATCGATCACGCAGTTTGGCTATGTACGGATAATGACGCCGCCAGAGAGCGACTTTTGAATACCCTCGAGGCCCAAAGAAGACAACCCTATATCCCTATCAGAGACGTGTTGGGTACCCGCGATCTCTGCTATATGCAGTCGTTTTATGTGTTTCTACAAATGTCTAGTATAAGGATTTAGTTCGTTTGTCTTTTGCATCTCGTTATTAGTTTTTGTTTGTCTTGTCCCCCGTCTCGATGAGTCTCATCGTCGCCCACTGGTCACCATAGCCGGTCGAACTCCAGACGAATCTAGAACCACACTACCGTTCATACTGGCGACATCGCTCTGATGGGACAACGAAACCCTACCCCCATGCTCCTCCCTTTTTCTTATCCTTCCACAATGTACCCCTCTAACATCGGGTTAGCCACGAGTATTCGGCCCAACTACTACTAGACATAGAATTAAGTGAATTTTGTTACAAACAAAGAACAATGAATTATCGGGTCCGTAAAGCTAACGCGATTGAGCCTTACAAATAAACGAGATAGATAAAAAAAAACAGTTGCACATCCGTGAAATTTTCAAAACTGACATTTTGAAAAATGGTAGTCTTAGTTTTAACAGCTTCGAAGAAAAAATTCCTACCGTCATTGTTTACAAAAGCTGTTACGCCCTAATTCCAGCTCTATCTTGATATGGGAACTGACATCCGATTGATGAAATATTCTTTTATAAATTTATGGTGGTCCTGAAAAGGACCGGTTTGTCGTGATCGTTGAGTAATGCTGAGCTATTAGGGTGTTAAACAAAGGTGAGGCTGGTGAGCTGTATGTTGTTTGGAATGAGGGTGACGCGCTTAGCATGAATGGCCCACAGCGACTCAGAAAGAGCTACTGATTCCGATCAATAGCGGTGCGGCTAATTCCACCTTCTATGGCCTTCATGTGGGCTGCAGCTTGCTGCTTTTTTTTCTTTTTTTTAACTAGTTTACTTTTAACAAAATATTTGAAATGGCAACGTCAAACAATGCTTATGGATTCAAAAAAAAAAGAAGTCTTATCTATCATTAAGAATCAACTTACTAAGGGCCGATTTTCTGAAATTATTCCAATATAGTGTAGTAAAAGGTTGTAATATCTAGCAGCATCAAACTCATCGAGAAATGTTAACCCGGCCGAGCTATTAACAAAAGAGAAAATGTATGATGAGAATCGATCATCGCAGTTAGGCCCGTATGATTCTGAACGCTAGATATACACAACCAAATGTATCTCAGAAACCAAAATGCATAACCTGTTCTTGGTTTCCTCAGACAAGCATCGCTTTTCCCGTTCTTTTAAACCAATCTCTCACAAACAGTTCTGTTCTCTTCGGAGCAGAAAATTACATTTTATCCAGCTGATGATTAATTCGACGTCTCAGCACCACAATAAAAAATGTTCTAAATTAACCATTTTCATGCCTCAGAAAAGCACTTCCACAGTGGCGTACATCTGGAATAAACTAAATGTAAGCCCTTCTTCCGCACATACATTCACACACATACGTACGATTCCATTTAACGATCCATTTACTTCTCATGAAAAAGAATAACGAACATTTCAAAACTCAGCTCAGCCCTGCCGTACCGTGGTAGAGTAGGGTTGCGAGTCGTGAGTTGCAGTCGTCGGTCGTAATGGCGTGGACCGGAGAGGAAACTGCTCCCTAATGGCGTTCTGAAAATAGCATTCGGAGTCCTCGGTTTGTGGCAATGGCTGCCGTTATGGGGAGCTTCTTTAATCGTCGTTGGAATCTGTACCAAATGGTGCAAAGTCACTTGGCCACACGGTACGGATTGACTCTACGGGACGGGTATCACCGGTGGCAGGGAAGGGGCCACGTGGTAGGAGGAAATGAAAACTTTTCCATCTCTTATCATACAATTTTTCTACCATCATCAGAATCTCACGCGCTTCTAGCTTTCGTACATATTCTCGCATTCCCATTCAGTCACTCACTCAGTCAGTCAGTTATAAGTTGGATACTCGTTCATTTGCACTACCCTTTCACATCCTGGTGCCGCATTTTATGCGCCGGAGGAAAGGGAGAAGGGTGACAAAGTGCGGGAAAACGGAATGAAGTTTCATCCCGAATGCTAGCTGATAAGAATAATAATTAGATGCAGTTTTAATTAAATTTTCCCAATAACTACACATTCACATACATACAAAGGCTGCATGCTTGGTACGCAATTAAGGTACCTGGAAGGCGACTGCTAGTAAGGAGCGAAATTCTTTGACGGAAGAAACTTTCTACGCCGGACGGGACCGAGACCCGAGAAATGTTCGAAGACGAAAGATCTGGGTCAGGCAGGTCGGATTCAGTCACGTTCGGGCCATTTTCCGTCTCATTGAATTGCTGGGAAAAGGTGATAACACATTTTGCGATAGTTTTTACTCTGGCATCGGCTATTGGCAGAAATAATAACCGATCGTGACGGGATTACGCAACGGTGTAGGTTCGGTGCGACGAACGAAGAAAACTTTTCGCGATGCCAATCGGTTGGGCTGGGTTGAGTTGGTGATTTTCTGAATGCTGCGGAGGAGCGTTTACATTATTGACGCCTAGCTATAACGATAGCCCAATTAGTAAAATACGGGTTCACACGTTGATCTGCACCTTTTACGATCATTCTCTCCATCGGAATAATTTTGCAAGTTCAAAGAAACTATTTTTTTTTTAATATTTCAGTATTTTATTTCAGTTAAAATAAGAAGCAGAATTTGCTTAAATGCTGGGAAACCTTCAGCCGGATCTTTGACATCTGCCAGTAGTATTCGTTCAAGCGGTATACTGTTTTATCGTGAGAAAACGTCACAGGATACGTGTTCCAGTTGTTGGCCAAAGTGGTCTTCTAATTGGCACTGTTTTAAAATGCACATTCCTTAGTACTTTATAACATTTACTTCATTAACAAAACCTTAATAATTTGACTTGTGAAACTGCGAACTGTAATGCGAAAGAGGATGCTACAAGAAATCACCTTAAATGCAAACTCGTTCCTTTTTGCGTAAGAGTAAGCTTAAAGCTGAGGATACTACCTCGAACACAAGTTAACTGTCCTAAAAATCCCCAAACTACCTTGAAGTACTCACAATCAGGGATGGAAAATCATTAGCATTCATTTCGTGCATTCATTTACATTCATTTGCCTTAACTTTTTTCATCAACAGAATTCCGCAAAATAATGTTAAGAACTTTAGTAGGTTTTGTTATTAGCTACTATTTTTGTTATCAACTCAAATCCGTATCTCTTATGGATGACGAACCAGAGCGAACAGAAGCCACTACTGTTTTTCAGTGAATGTATTTTACATTCACTGGAAAACAGTAACAAGTTTTGCCCGCTCTAATTTGTGATGCATAAGAGATACAGATTTGAGTTACTGGAACTAATAACAAAACCTACTAAAGCTCTATACAACATTTTGCAGAATGCTGTTGATGAAAAAAGTTAGACGCAAATGAATGTAAATGATTTTCCATGCCTGCTCACAATATTTCTAAAGTTTTCTCAATATCTATGAAGTTCTCTGGGCTTCTTTAAAATTCTGAAAACTTTTAAAAATTTCCAACTATATTCCAACCAAACTGGCACATACGATCTATATGCAAATTACATGGAAATCAAAACTAAACTAAAATTAAATTAATTTCACCAACTATGTATGTGCTCAAAGCCAAATTTGAGTAAATTAGTTTGCGTTTAACGACGGCAAAAAATACTTACTAATAAAAAAATTTAGTACTTAAAATTCAGTTCAATTAACTCAAATAGGAGTAAACCTCAATTACTCACACCTTATTGAATAATAGTCGTGAGTGAGTCAAATCTCGCGTTCCATTTTTGACAACAATAGCGAGTGCGAATGCGAGGCTCAAGTAAATTTAAAATTAAAAGAACTCTAATTTTGGGTAGTTTAAAATTTTCGTTGACATTCTATATCTCCTCTGGGAGAAAAATCGAAGCAGGCCGTGCTGTGAAAAAGACGTGCATCAGTTTTGTTGCGTCTTTTTCGTTCTTGTGAGAAATGCATTAAGTGAACATTCCGGAGATTTTCGAGATTAGGGCGTAATTGCTTCTGTAAACAAATACGTCAATCACCGATTTCTCGCGAATTAAAGCTAAATCTTGAAAACTAACAACACAAACAGGCAGAGGAATTACGCCTCTATCGTTTAGTATAGTTTGCTTGCGAGATTGAGCTTTTATTTGCGAGCAATTGGCGATTGGCGTTTTTTTTTTTACAAAAGTAATCACGCTCAAATCTCAAAGTTCTCTGGAATTATCAAAATTCTCTCCGTTGCATGCGGTGCGGTTCCAACTTACGCGCTCAGCTAAGTTTATTTGCCATTTCCTTAGGATTTAACCATCTAAATGGAGACGATCATTTCAAAACTTTCTAAATACGCGTTAATCAAGAGAACTACTTCAGCCTAATCGCCTATTTTGGGCCTATCGAGTAGAAAACATCAAATAAATATATGATTTCGGCGTTATCAAGTCAATTCAAGACCAACAATTGAAATGGCCTTAACTCCATTTTGTAAACAAACCTATTAGGGCTTATAATTTTCTCGCGAACCAAAACCTTCATTCGCAAACCTAAACTACAATCGGGTAGAGGAGAATTTCCCCTTCTTCGGTTCTTTTCGCGAGAAAATGGAGTTAAGGCCATTTCAATTGTTGGTCTTGAATTATGCGTTTGGTACGATTCTTAAGTTCAAAATCTACCGAACGAAGTCAATAAAAATGCGTGATAGTGAATTCAATGGCGGTTCAATGGCGGTTCAATGGCGGTTCAATGGCGTTTAATGCGTTAGGCCTGTGAAAATCAGCATCAGCTGAATCCAAAAATGACCTTTCACCCACTGACCGGAAATGTGTAAGAAAAGTCATGACCTACCTAGTTATTATCCATCTCATATCTTCCCTCTCCTTTGGTATAAAAGTTATAAAAAGTATTTCTAAACAATAACTAATGATAATGAATTACTGAATCTTGATCCATTGGTTCCTGTTACCTCAATCCCAGGTCCCGCAGCATAGCCAGTGCTTGATGATCCGTATGCCATCCGTCGAGTGCAACTCGCGTCCTGTAATGATGAACAGTTTTTTGAACTGCTGCATCCGGTGGGTCAGCTTTCTGGCGTGCAGCGCTTCCTCCGAGTGTAGATAGTGCAAATCCAACACGTCCACATTGTTCAGCGTCAGCTTGTGCACCTTCATGATGGCATTCGAGGCCTTACTGCTGTACATATCGATTTTGGTTCGATGAAGCCGAGCAACCTGGACATAGTACTCGGCCACCCTGGCCATGCCCCGCTGAATGGCATTCCGTGCCTTCTCGTGGCATTCGTTTTTTAGTTCCTGGTGGTCCTGGGACATATTGCGGCATTCTTCGGCCGTTTTCAGGTGAAGATTGATGTCTTCGCTGGATGACGGTACCTGCTCGACCGTTGGGGACGGCGACGTTGAGGACGAAGGAAGTGGTTTCTGTTTTTCGGCTTCTGCTCGCTTCATATAGGCTTCCCGTTCGCGGGCGATTTGGTTTCTAAGCTCTTCCGGAATGGAATTGTTTAGGACGGTTATAGTGTCGCTGAATTTCAAACGCGAGTAGGCCGCCAACCACACCGGCTTCCAAATTATCCGCTGTCTCGAATTCGTATGTCTTTTGCTCTTCTTTCAACAGATTTGCTGTCCAATCACCGTGCTCATTGTAGTTCTCGAACAAATCCCACAGATACTGGACCGGAATCTGGGGATAGAGGATGCAAATTTTCGAGTAGCTAGTGTTTTCATTTTTGCATCCTGGTCTGTGCCTGACCAGAGCAATCCGTTTCTTTTCCGATTTCTTCTTTTTGCTGGGCTTGACCGGTGTCACACCTGTGAAAATCCGTCCTCACTCGTTTTCTCAGAACGGCCGTCCCGGTCGCGTTCTCTCCTGTGGCTTTGCCACGGCGAGGAGACGATTTTGGCAAATCCGTTCTCACTCGCATTCAGAACGGCCGTCCCGGTCGCGTTCTTATCCTGTGTCCGTGCCACCCCGAGGAGACGATTTTTCGCAAATCCGTCCTCACTCGTTTTCTCAGAACGGCCGTCCCGGTCGCGTTCAAATTTCCAATTTTCCTTGCAAGTGGGTGATTTGCCCTTTATTATCTATCGGTGGTCTCCAAAATTCCAGGTTCGTCTCCTGGCAGGATCACCAGAAATGTGAAAATCCGCCGATATTAGTTATGGGGAAATCACCCACGGCGCAGCTAATTATTGTTGAACTTACCCGTGCAGCAGCTGAATCCAAAAATGACCTTTCACCAACTGACAGGAAATGTGTAAGAAAAGTCATGACCTACCTAGTTATTATCCATCTAAATCTACCGAGAGGTTATTACATTTAGAAGTCATCTGCAGCTAAAACATTCCATTTTATGAAAAAAAAAAAATCCGCTCGAAAAATAGAGATAAATCGTGGGACTGCTCGATAATTTTGTCGGATGCACACTGCGTTCACACTTTTTCGTAATGATTAGATTTGACGTTTGATTTGTCGAACGAAAAAGGTTTTCATTCGACTCATTCAGGAAAAAAGCCGCATGTGAGGTGAACATATTGATTTTTTTCTAAAATTTCACGGATTTGAACTGCTAAAGAACGCTTGATTTGTGTATTGATGGCATCTAGCAGCAAACCAATTTCACTATTCAGTCCTGTGTATGATTTGACTGATTTTTATGTTCCAGTGCAATTGGCCGAAAGATGCCGTAATGGCTTTGATAATGTCTGACAGTAGATCTCAGAGCCTACTAGGCATTAACATTTACTTGACTTTTAACTCCTAGAGTTATTTCCACCGGCGTGCACAGGGTGGGGCAAGGTGGGGCAATTGCCCCTCCTTTTATATATAAGATGTGTATTTCCACATTTCCAAATTAAGATATAAAATAACTTGATTTCTTGATAACTTGATTTGAAGGTAAATAACTTCATTTCATACTATAAGGGCACTGAAAACCTTTTATTACGTCAATTCCTTTGAGATGGTGTCTGAAAATTGCAGCATAAAGGTGCATGAATGGACAAACTTCAATGACATTTTTTGGTCAAAAAATTACACCACAGTGGTGCATACAAAAAAAATCTGCTGTAATTTGTTTTTTCAAAGTGGTTCATGGAGGGTTAAAAGAAGAGGGTAAATGTAAGGTACCACCTTTGTGGTGGTAAATTGTAAAAAAAGCATTTCATTGAATAATTCTGGTGTAAAATATCATCAATGAATAATTCTGGTGGAAAATTTGAATCATGCAAAAAATTTGGAGGTGCACATTTAACTGAAAAGGTTTATTCATGTGCATAATTTGCATCGTTCTGATGAATGCAAGCTTCATTGAAAATTTATGGTGGAAAATTTGCACCATTCTGGTGCATGAAGAGGCAAAGCCTGAAAATTGCACCACAAAGTTGCATGGTGAAACAAACTTCACTGACAATTTTTGGTGCACCGTTCTGGTGAATGGAAAAACATGCTTTATTGAAAATTTCTAGTGTAAAATTTGTATCGCTATGATAAATGAAATGAACAGAAAATTTCTGGTGGAAAACTTGCACTGGTCTGGTAAATGAAGGCACAAGCTTTATTTAAATTAAACTATATTGAACTACTGGAGGAAAATATGCATCATTCTGGTGAACGGATGGGCAAGCTTTTCGGAAAATGTTGCATCCTTTTGCTCAGTAGAGGAACAAATTTTAATAATAATATCTGGTGTAAAATTTGCACTATTCTGATTATTGGAGGGAAGCTGCTTTACTGAAAATTGATGCTGCAAAATCTGAAAATAGGGACAAGCTTTATTTGGTGGAAAACCTGCAACATTCTGATGATAGGAGAAGCAAGCTATATTGAAAATGTCTGGTGGAAAATGGAAAAAGGATATCTGCACTAATCAGAAGATTGGAGCACAATTTTTATTGAACATTAACGGTGGAAAATTTGCATCGTTCTGGTCAATTGAAATTTTCTGGTGCAAGATTTGCAACAATCTGCGGCATGGAGGCGATAGCTGAATTGAAAATTCCTGATGTAAACATTGCACAGTTCTGGTGAATGGAGGGGCAAACTTTATTGAACATTTCTGGTAGAAAAAACTGCAACGTTTTGGTGAATGGACGGACAACTTAAACTTGACTTCCGAGAAGAATTCTGAAGACAAGTTCCAAAAGAAATGATTTCTGGGGATGGTTCCATGAAAATTCTGCGAATAATTTCTAGTGAATCCTGCAGATAGTTCCAAGATAATTTAGAAAAGAATACCGAGAGAATCAAATTTTGAATGAAATTCCAAAGTGATGTTGGGGAAAATTCCGAGGATAATTTCAAGCTCATTTTGGCAAGAATTTTTGGAGAATATAGAGGAAATTCTTCTGAAAATTTAGGGGAATTTCAGTTTCTAGGTGTTCTGAGAAAAAAAAAAGTTCTAAAATATTCCGAGAAGAACCTCTGTTCGGGCTGTGTCATGACAGCTCGAAGAAAATTTTTGATTTGAGCTTTTTATGTGACCGGCCTACCATGATCAATTTGGCAACACATTGAAAGCACCGAAGGAGAGGAGAAGATTGGCGCTACCGAGCAAAACCGAGCTATTCATTCGTGCAAGCAGAAGCTCACTAGCGTTCGTCGCGAACAGTTCATTTTTTATAGTATTAGCGTAAATATATGAGTAAAGTACAGAAGTTAAGTTTTTTTTTTCATCAAAATGTCCTTCCGAAATTCCTTGTGAGAAATTACAGTCCGCTACTGAACATTAAATGGTCCTACCGAACCGGATGTTCGATGATGTGAAGTGAAATTGAATTTCGGAAGAACTGCGGAAATTGTGAAGACTGGCACTCCACCACCGGCAGTGAAGACGCCATTTTGCAAGTGTTGGACAAGAAGAAAAGACGGCAATGTGTTTGATGAGCGAAAAAGACGCCATCTTATAAAATATCAAACTGAAGAAAATTAAGTGACGTGAGACCACGAGGACACCAATTTCCACCCAGGGACCGTGATTATATACTTGGCTGTTTTCCGTGCTTGGTTCGGGCATAAGGATCAAATTGTTTAGGTGATTCTCTGGTCATGTCGAAGAAAGCTGAAGGAGTGGGTAAACCGAAGACTCCGAAAGTGAAGGATAAGAAGAACCATCAAGAAGAGATGGCGAAGTCAGAGCAAGTAGACGTTCTCGTCCATCGTCGCGGTTTGGCTAAAGGTAAGCTAACCAGATTATACAACTATTTGTTCGACAATGAAGAAGAAGAACCTCAATTAAGTGAGGCCCAGATTCGACACTATCTTAAGAAGCTAGATGCTGTTCAGAAGGGCTACAATGACCTAAATGAACGCATCTTACCGTTAGTCCCTGCTCAAGATCTAGCAGACCACGACCAGCACTATGTGCAGTTCGATGAACTTCAGGATAAATTAGCCGTAAAGCTCGAGGAGCAACTAGCTAAGCTGCAAGCTACCGCAGCTGCGCCTGGAGCTACCATAGCCACCGCACATCCTCAAGCTCCCATTATTGTTCACCAACCTCTGAAGATACCAATTCCCACTTTCGATGGTCGCTACGAGAGCTGGCCAAAGTTTAAAGTAATGTTTAAGGACCTGGTGGATAAAACTCCTGATCCCCCAACTGTCAAACTATATCATCTCGACAAAGCTTTGATGGGAAGTGCAGCTGGTATAATCGATGCAAAAACCATCAGTGAAGGCAACTACAATCGTGCCTGGGAGATCTTAGAGGAGATATACGAGAACAAGCGTCATACCATTGACAAACACATTCATGGTTTGCTGCATCTAAAGAGGATGTCCAAGGGAACCTACGAGGAGTTGAGGAGTTTGTTGGATGAATGCTCTAAACACGTCGAGAGTCTGAAGTTCATGGAGCAGGAGTTCATAGGAGTATCGCAGCTCATCTTGGTGCATGTCCTTGCAGCCGCGTTGGACAGAGACATCAGAAGGCGCTGGGAGCACACGGTCAAGCACGGCGATCTTCCCAGCTATGATCAAATGATGAAGTATCTTAAGGAAGAGTGCTTCACTATGGAGCGATGCGATGATTCATCCACAAAGCAGCCTCACTTACAAGCTAAACCATCCGCAGTTGCAACCAAACAAAGTCAAAGGTCCCTTACAGCAGTTGGCACGGATTCGGAATCAAGATGTGACTTTTGTGGAAAAGGTCATCTCAATTATACATGCTCGGAGTTCAAAGGATTGTCGATTCAGCAACGAGTAGTCAAGGTAAGAGAGAACAACCTGTGCTTCAACTGCCTAAGGAAGGGTCATCGTGGTAGTAATTGTCAGTCAGACAGAACTTGCAACAAATGCAAGCGCCGGCATCATAGTCTGTTGCACGCTGAGGATAAACCTAAGCCGACACCCAAAGAAGAACAGACCAAACCATCAACCCAACCGCAGAAGAAAGAAGAACAACAGCCGAAGCCATCGGAAGAAGCAACATCCGCCAGTTGTAGCAGCGAGAGATTGCCTACCAAACAAGTGCTACTTCTTACAGCAGTGGTGGATATCATCGATGAAAATCAAAAAAACCCATCCGTGTCGCGTTTTATTGGACAGTGCGTCACAAGTTAACTTGATTTGCAAGCCAATGATAGAGTTCCTGGGTTTGAAGCGGTTTCCTTCCAACGTCATCGTTGCAGGAGTGAATAACACGAAGAGCCATGTGTCAAGCAGTTACGTGGTGCAGATTCGTTCAAGGTATTCTGGTTTCAATGCCAACGTGAAGTGTTTGGTGACTGAAAGAGTAACGGCGGATTTGCCATCTTCCACGGTGAATGTATGTCCATGGGAGATTCCACCTGGTATCCAGCTTGCTGATCCAATGTTCTACAAGACTGGAAAGATAGATATGTTGCTCGGAAATCAGCTGTTCTTGAAATTGCTACTGCCAGGAGACATACATTTGGCTGATCATCTCCCAACTCTGCGAGAAACCCAACTGGGCTGGGTCGTTGGTAGGGTTTGCGATGACACAATGTCCGATGCAGTAGTCCATTCGCATTAACTTACCCTTGAGGAGTTGGATCGAACTGTCAAGAGGTTCTGGGAAATTGAAGAAGTTGCAAGTGTGGAACCATCCTCGGAAGCTATAGAGTGTGAGCAACATTTTCAAGAAACACACCGTCGTGACGAAACTGGGAGGTACGTCGTCCAATTACCTCTCAAGGAGAATGTCAGTAAATTAAGAAGTTCCCGTTCACTGGCCCTTAAGAGGTTTCACATCTTGGAGAGACGGTTAGCACAAGATCCGAATTTGAAGCAACAATACGTCGAGTTCATGACTGAGTACGAGCAGCTCGGTCACTATGAAGAAATTTCCGAGAGTGACCATCGCAACCATTTGACGAACCGATCATCATCGACATCGTCGATGGGATTAAATTGCCAATTTCCATTGGCTGTCTGAAAGCAGTTTGCATTGAAGAAGATGAACCACAACCGGAGCAAAAAATGAGTAAAATGAGCTAAATTGAACAGTAGAGAAAAAGTGGGAGGAGGACAGCACCATCTACGACGTACTTAGGAGTACTCCCCATCACCAGATTAAATGCACCAAAGAAAAAAAATGCCCCTCCTTAACAAGATTCCTGTGCACGATAGTGGTTATTTCGTCAAGGGTATCTCCGAGAGGGCACTGGTAATTGGTAATTGTAACGGCAGCTGATAGAGCTGGAAAGGCACACACGGGATGGCCATGGAAGGTCCTGCTGGTCGTGGCCTAGTTAGTCAGTTTGATGGCCACGTCCCTGTCTTTGTGGTTTCAGTTTGTGTTTCTGATTTGATTTGCTACCGCTTTTGTTGCATATGTTCTTGTTATTTGTGTTTTACATTCTGTGGAATGTTGCTGTTTCTCTTAGGAAGTTTATTAGGTTGTTCTCGTTCTCATGTGAGTTATTGTATATTGATATATCTGAGGTTTCGTGTTTTTTTTTCTTTCAGCATCATACCCTCTGCATTCTCTTATGATATGGTCTGCTGTTAGCCAAATGTTGCAATGTCTGCATTTTGGTCTATCTGTTCATTTTATTAGATAACTATCTGATATCCATGTTTTTCCTTGTCTTACTCTAGTTAGTACTCTTTGTTCAGAGACTTTTTTCCTCTCAGTGTATGGTAGTATTGTTGGTTTGCAATTTCCTTGGAATTTTCCCTGATATTCCCTGGAATTTCACCTCTGAATTTCTTTGGAATTATTTTCTAAATTTTCATTGATTTTTTTTACAGAATTCCGTTTTTATCGTAGGAACCAAATTAGACGAATTTTTAATGAAATTTTCACAGGCTTCCGACTTTATCCCGGATTTTCCAAGTTCCCGATTTCCAGGTTCACTGGACAACTTGTAAATAAAGGCAGATATTTTACTATCACTAATCATGTTTTTATTACTTCAGAGTAACGATTTACATAGTTGCCTTAAATCAAATATCAAACTTAATGTGTTCATTTTAAGCGATAGATGATGAGATGAAAGTATAAAGTTGATAGTTCCGTTCTAGTATGGCCGTTTGCAAAATGTTTACATAAAGTAGAATGCGAGCAAAGGAGGATCAATTCTGCTCAAAATTTGTAAGAAAATTAAACTTTAGAAAGAAATTCCAATTCCAATAACATTAAAAATATTACAATACTTAGAATTTTCGTAAATGTGTCCCACATCAAATTGCATCACGGAAAAAAAAAACGCTGTGGAAAATTACCCATTGGGTATTTTCTCTTGAAAATATGGATAGAAGTAGTTTAGAGTGTTTTGTTTACACTGTATTTTTATCGCTGTCAGTTTTTCGAAAGTTGGTCAAAATGGCGTCACCCGAAAAGCAACTTCGCGAATTGATTTTGCGCAAGCACCTGGAAAATCCTCAACTCTCTCATCGGGACATCAGAAAACAACTCGGAATCGTGCAGTCAACGGTGAGTCGTGTGATTAAACGTTACTACGAAACTCTGAGCATCAAACAGAAGGAGAAATGCGGTCAGAATGCATGTTCCATTAGTGATCAAGATCACAAGCGTGTCGTGAAAGCGTTTAACCGGAATCCCAATGCTTCGGTCAGGGATGTGGCCAAGAAGTTGAATCTGTCCAAGTCTTTCGTTCAGAGAGCCAAGGACCGGGAGGGACTGCACACGTACAAAGTGCAGAAGGCTCCAAATCGTGACGAACGGCAAATACGGTGGGAAAGTCACGGGCATGGAAACTGTACACCCAGATGCTGACAAAGCCTCATTGTCTCATCATGGATGATGAGACTTACGTCAAGGCGGAATTCCGGCAGCTTCCGGGGCTACTGTTCTTCACCGCCCAGAACAAGTTTGATGTTTCGGAGGAAGTAAGGAAGCAGACACTTTCAAAGTTTGCCAAGAAATATATGATTTTGGCAAGCGATCTGCTCATGTGGCAAACGGAGTGCGCCGTTTGTGACTGCAGGGACTGTAAACGGGGAGTTCTACCTCAAGGAGTGTCTACAGAAGTGACTGCTTCCCCTGTTGAAGCAACACGAGGGCCCTACGATCTTCTGGCTGGGTCTAGCTTCGTGTCACGATTCAAATGTTGTCCTGGAGTGGTACGAAGCCTACGGGGTCACTTTTGTATCCAAGGACATGAACCCCCCAACGCACCGGAACTAAAACCCATCGAAAAATACTGGGCTAGTATGAAGCATGCACTACGGAAGCATCCCAAGGAGGTCAAATCTGAGGAAGACATGAAGAAAAAGTGGGTTTCCGTACAGAAGAAGCTGCAGCCAGATTTTGTACAGAACCTAATGAGTGATGTGGGACACCCTTTAGTACCGTCCCAATGACGCGGTCATCTAGATAACGTTGTTAAATAGCATATTTTTAGCTATGGGCCCAATCTTAGATCCACAGGTCAACATTAGAGCCATTTCCCCTATACAACCCGAAGGTGGTTGAAATTCGACCACAGCATGGTTTTATACACGAACCAGAATCTGAAAAAGTTCAACGCAAAAGTAGTCCAGAGAAGTTGGTTGACCATGTGTGCGGAAACTGTCCTAGTTGGTTATTTCCAGCCAGCAGTCCTCCTTACTTTTTTTTTTCAATTTACCTCGAAATCCCTCAGAGAACATTTGCAATCTCTTAGCGTCACGAAACCAGATAAGCGAATGGCAAAAAAAAAAGGGTAGTTGGCAAAAGTAAAGGGCTTCCTTGCAACGAGCGAACGTGTGTCTATGTGTTAATCATGCACACATGCACTGAAGCTTGCGTTGGCTCTTTTTACTCCGCTTTAGCACGGAGGAGAGACGGGATCAAGTCGAACGTGAAAACGACGTCGTGATGAAAAAGTGAAAAATCAGCTTGCAACAGCAGCAGCAGCAGCAGCAGCAGTAGAAAAAAAAAAAACAATAGTCTCGAGGACGAAGCTTTGCAATGGCTTGGCTGCCGAAGCAAGTGGATGAAATTAACTTTTGAAGAGCGCTTTTGTTGGATTAGAATAATGATGAAATGGAGCTGCTCATGTGATGTTGGATTTCGTCGTGCCCCGGGGGAAAGGAAAACGGAGGCAAAGTGGGTGGTGAGGTTAGCGGTGAGATGAAAGTCGGAAAATTAAAAAGTTCACAGCTTGGTCCCGACGACTTGTTGGTAGTGGTGGTGGTGGAGATCCGGCGATGGTGATGACGGGCGACTAAGCAAGTGCAAAAAGCTGCTAGTGTGACTTCTTAATTAGTTGTAGCTGGAAATGTAGCAGTGGGTGGCGTGAATAGCGGGAGTTTCCCCAGCTTTGCATTTCAGATTACGTCCGCTGGAGTGCAACGATGATAAACAAAAGTAAAGTAGTGCCCGGATCTAGCAAACGACAGGAAACGTGATGCGAGTAAACACAGGGCTGAGTTGTGTAATGTCAGACGCCGGCTTATAAGACGTCAGCTTTAAGAGGACCTCAATGAGTAGAGGAAGTACAAAAATATGTTCACTGTGTTCCGGTAGGCAAGTATAATGCGATGACCACATTTTCATGGACGTAATTTTGGTTTTGATCGAAAAAACTGCTTTTTAATTTTAGAAAGTTACTGACGTCCCCTTTCACCTTAATCGGTGACTGCCATGATTTCGAAGTTTCCATCTTCGTTTTTCACTAAACTTTATCGATTAAATAAGGACATCGATTAAACCGACCAGATGAATTTTCGGTACCTACGAAATAATTTCGAGTTTCTATTGTGCGATGTGAGTGTTTTGTTTTGCCTAGCCATGAAAGAAAACTGGGTCGAGTTAGATGAACATGATCCGGTGATCACTCGAAGCCAATGACCAGCAAGATAGTGCCGACTATATTTTGAAGCATACTAGACAAGTTTCACGGGAACTCCTAAATTCCAATGCTGTTTTGGTGATATTTTTAGATCATTCACAGGAGACTGCTAAGGGAATTTTTAGGTGCATGTCAAAAAATGTACAGGACCACTTCAAAATAATTCGGAGCAGAATTCAGTTGGAAATTCCGTCAAATGGGAATATTTATCAAATGCAGAAAAAAAAAACATCTAAGAGAAGTTGAGTTTAAAAATAGATCAGTTATTATACATCATCAATAAGACATATAAGACTTTCATTATTACAATTAATTCGGAGTTTTCACTGGAGTTAAGACTCTAAGGACTACAGGATGGTTCAGCGGAAGGTCCAGAACATCCGTAAAAATGTTCAATTCTTGAAACTGATCCTAGAGCTCCACGAATTTTTCAAAACCAGTCATAGACGTTTTATTAGAATGAATTCGGGATTGTGACCAGAATATGAACGCTGGGGACTACCGAATGGTCCATTAGAAGATACGGAACATCCGTAAAAGTGGTTAATTCATGAAACTGATTCTGTAGCTCCGTGGTATGATCTAAACCACTCATAGACGTCTTACTACAATTAATTCGGAGTTATGACCGGCATTTGGACTCTGAAGACTAGAAGATGGTCCACCGGAAGATCCGGAACATCCGTAAATTTGGTCAATTCATGAAACTGATCCTAGAGCTCTGTGCTTGTGAAATGGAATATGGACGCTGGGGACTACGGGATGGTCTACTAGAAGATCCTGAACATCCGTAATAGTGGTAAATTCATGAAACTGATCCTGTAGCTCCGTGGTTTTCAAAACCACTCTTGGACAGAAAGCACAAAGAATTATATTGCGATCCCATACACTTTTTTCTCGATTTTCAAATCTAGATTTAAAACAAAATAATAACGTTCCCATTCAATGTTCTAGCCAAGGGTAGCGACTTTTTGCTAATGTAATCGCACGTATTTGAAATAGTTTCGGTGCACCAAAATTGATGAAATATTGGATTTCGGTTCCATTTTTAATGTAGATTAAGGATATGGATAAAGAACTCAGTACTTCGTTTAGTTTTTTTTTTTTTTATTATTATAGTCACTTTAACGCTCTTGGGTCATTCGTGACTTGTCCGGGGGTGAGATTTGAACTCGTGACTTTGGCGTGAGATGTATGGATGCTAACCACTACGCCGGGGTCGCCCCCTACTTCGTTTAGTTCTGTTCTAGGCCAAAACGATGTATATTAGAACCTAGCATTTGTATGAATCATATACACAGATAAAATTTAATATGTTATTTCCTTGATTTGTTTTCCGTCGATCTTGTTTTCCGTGCTGAGCACCAATGCTACCGACGCCAGGGAGGCAGCTCCCACACCTGGACCCTACCTATCGACCCATAAACTCATGAACCGGGTACCAACGGTTTTACTTCCCTTCCGAAGGAAGGCGTGATCAGAGATGTTATGCCTCACAACATCCTGGCGGTGCCGACTGGGATTGTACCCAGGCCTGCTGGGGTGAGAGGTAATCACGCTTACCACTACACCACCGGCGCCGCTGATATTTGTGGAATGAATTTCCTCAAATATGCATTGTTAGCAGCAACTTTACTGCCCTGTGTGGCACAACAGTCCTATTCCATTTTTTTGGCGTAAATGAGTTATACATTTTCAAGTACCATCACTTCACAACGGACAGGAAAAGTTTCCTACTCTGTTTAGAAAATGTCGCGATGGTCAATTCTTCCGTCTAGTTCGTCCAGCAGACAATGAAGCGGGCCGGACTTCACGTCAAGGAACTTGAAGGAAGGCCCCTAATCGAACTGATAAACAGAAGACGGCAGCCAAATCCCGCACCAGGAAGCTGTACCGCGAGAGGTTGGTGCAGCCGAAATGCATCGTAATGGACGACGAGACGTACATTGAAGTCCCGCCTGGATGTTCCGGAAGAAGAAGGTCGACAAATTTGCCAAGAAGTATTTAGTGTTCTAGATGAATTATCTGTCAAATTCCCCACAATATAGGTATTTTTTGGAATCAGGGTTACGTGTAGGGACTGAAAATCCATTTCCGACGCCATTTTGATCCAAGATGGTGGCTGGATATCACCATCTTGGGTTTAAAAATGGCGTCAGACAAGGATTCCCGATTCCTTATACCAATATCGTGGGGTATTTGTCATTTTTTGTCAAAAACCTCTTTTTACGAAGTAGATTTATTTAATTTGCTTCATCTTTAAACAGACTACGCATCTTTTGAGTTCGTTGATGACGGAACATCTTTGGATTTATAACGTAATGATTAGTTTTTCTCAGCCTTCACTCAAGTTAGATCCATTGTTTTAAATAAGATAAGTTTATTTTCAGATCGTTGAATATTTGAATATATCATTAGATTTACGTAACAATAATACACTTTTTTCAGTTTTCATTCATGCGGGATGTATGGATTTTAATTATTTAAGCTTGCTTTCAGCTCTTCGATGATGAAACACCTCTAGGGTTATATTATATAGTTAAAGTTAAGTTAAAGTTAAGTTAAAGTTAAGTTAAAGTTAAGTTAAAGTTAAGTTAAAGTTAAGTTAAAGTTAAGTTAAAGTTAAGTTAAAGTTAAGTTAAAGTTAAGTTAAAGTTAAGTTAAAGTTAAGTTAAAGTTAAGTTAAAGTTAAGTTAAAGTTAAGTTAAAGTTAAGTTAAAGTTAAGTTAAAGTTAAGTTAAAGTTAAGTTAAAGTTAAGTTAAAGTTAAGTTAAAGTTAAGTTAAAGTTAAGTTAAAGTTAAGTTAAAGTTAAGTTAAAGTTAAGTTAAAGTTAAGTTAAAGTTAAGTTAAAGTTAAGTTAAAGTTAAGTTAAAGTTAAGTTAAAGTTAAGTTAAAGTTAAGTTAAAGTTAAGTTAAAGTTAAGTTAAAGTTAAGTTAAAGTTAAGTTAAAGTTAAGTTAAAGTTAAGTTAAAGTTAAGTTAAAGTTAAGTTAAAGTTAAGTTAAAGTTAAGTTGAACTTAAGTTAAAGTTAAGTTAAAGTTAAGTTAAAGTTAAGTTAAAGTTAAGTTAAAGTTAAGTTAAAGTTAAGTTAAAGTTAAGTTAAAGTTAAGTTAAAGTTAAGTTAAAGTTAAGTTAAATTTAAGTTAAAGTTAAGTTAAAGTTAAGTTAAAGTTAATTTAAAGTTAAGTTAAAGTTAAGTTAAAGTTAAGTAAAAGTTAAGTTATAGTTAAGTTAAAGTTAAGTTATAGTTAAGTTAAAGTTAAGTTAAAGTTAAGTTAAAGTTAAGTTAAAGTTAAGTTATAGTACCTAGATGAGTGAGAAGAAGTAACTTTTGGGCTCTTTTTTCTTACCGTTTACGTTGGATTGGAGCTGCAAAACAAATCGCGTTCGATCAAACTGACTGAATACACAGAAAACAAAATATAGGTTTTGAGCACTTTTCAAGATTACTAAGGCTCTGAACCATTTGGTAGATTATTTTAACTTTTAGTTAAAATTTGACGTGGTTATTTCTGACAGACAAGAAGTTAAATGTTGACAACCGGGGCTGAGTTCTTCTCGAAAACTGGTCGATCGACAGCACAGGGATTTTCGAACATCAAGAATAACTTTCGAAATGTCACTTTTAACCACGAGTTAAATTTAACTCGGAAAATGGTTCACAGCCTAAGGTTGTGTTCTAATGGAGAATTCTCACTTAAATTTGACAGATGTAAACTTTTCAAATCAACCTGCTATTCCAGCAGACTTATTTATGATCGATCAGGAATCAATCTTGACAAACACTTTCTCAAAAATCGGACGATCGACTACAGAGGGATTTCCGAACACCATCACTAATTTTAGTACGAAGTGTAAAGATTAAGTGAAAATTCACCAAATGGAATACAGCCTTGAAATCTGTGGTTCTCGGTAGGAAAAGTGAAAAATCGATAGTTTTTAACCTTTCGTCTGTGAATCGGTAGGCATCCCAAAAATCGGTAGGTCTGACCACCCTGGCCACGCGATCGTCCGTTTACTCTGCAGCAACCATTGTGTAGTCCTCCTCATTGTTATTACAGTCGATGCGTCGTCGACTTTATAAAGCAACGGTTGAGTGATGAGTGTATGAGTGCTGACCACGTTTTGCGTCCATTGCTGCAATGGAAGCGCTCTGCACCCCGTTGGCGATACTACCATACAATGAAATCACTGGAAATGGATCCCGTTCTTATGGAGGAGACTTTTTCGATAGCGCAAGATAAAGTTTTCATTGTGTTGTAGCTTTTGACTATAGTTTTAAGATCCATTGTATAGTGACCAAGAATCCTCGGTTCTGTAAAGTTAATTCGGTTGAGCCTTGTCAAATAAATTAATGAACAAAAAAAAGTAGAAGGGTCTATGCCTAGGGGCACGAACGGGAGCTTGACTTAGGACCGCTAGGGCATGGAACAAATGTAAAGAAAAATAAGTTCTTTTGATTGATCGATCATCTATTATCTTAACTCTTTCCGTTTTTAATTTGTAGGCGTGCCAAATTTGTAGTAAAGGGTGATACGGTCAAAATTTGGTCAATATCAACTTGACGTATTTCTTTCAATTTTGCATTTAAAAAACCTGAAGACCCCTCATTTTGAAGGTGTGTGTGTGTAGAATGTTGCTCCTATTTTGATTTTGGAATTCACTCTTCAGTTGTCAAAATGCCGTCCAAGCAAGAAGAGCAGCGTATCAAAATTTTGCTCGCGCATCGCGAAAATCCGAGCTACTCGCACGCAAAGTTGGCAAAATCGCTAAAAGTTGCCAAATCAACCGTTACAAATGTAATTAAAGTGTTTGGGGAACGTTTGTCGACAGCCAGGAAGTCTGGATCGGTGGGAAATCGAAAACCGGAAGCCGCTGAGACGACAAAGAGAGTTGCCGGTAGTTTCAAGCGAAACCCTAACCTCTCTCTCCGAGATGCCGCAAATAAGCTGGGTGTATCGTCTACAACCGTGCATCGAGCCAAAAAACGAGCCGGACTATCGACTTACAAGAAGGTAGTGACTCCAAATCGCGATGATAAACAAAATACGACGGCCGAAGCGCGATCCCGGAGGCTGTACACGATGATGCTGACGAAGTTTGACTGCGTGGTAATGGACGACGAAACCTACGTCAAAGCCGACTACAAGCAGCTTCCGGGACAGGAGTTTTATACGGCAAAAGAAAGGGGAAAGGTAGCAGATGTTTTCAAGCACATGAAACTGTCAAAGTTCGCAAAGAAATATCTGGTTTGGCAAGCCATCTGTACCTGTGGCTTGAAAAGCAGCATTTTCATAGCTTCCGGGACTGTCAACCAAGAAATTTACGTGAAAGAGTGTTTGAATAAACGTCTGCTGCCTTTCCTGAAGAAACACGGTTGTTCCGTACTGTTTTGGCCGGATTTGGCATCTTGCCATTACGGTAAAAAGGCCATGGAGTGGTACGCCGCCAACAACGTGCAGGTGGTTCCCAAGGACAAGAACCCTCCCAACACGCCAGAGCTCCGCCCAATTGAGAAATACTGGGCTATTGTCAAGCGGAACCTAAAGAAGACCAAAAAAACTGCTAAGGGCGAGCAGCAGTTCAAGGCAAACTGGCTTTCTGCGGCGAAGAAGGTGGACAAGGTGGCTGTACAAAATCTGATGGCAGGGGTCAAGCGTAAGGCCCGGCAATTCGGATTTGGAAAAGCGGAAGCCTAACTGAATATTTTTCCTGAATTTTTACTAATTGAACTTGAAAAAGAAATTTAATTTGATTTTTTAAATAAACGATTTCACCGATTTACACGCGTTTTCCCTTGACCAAATTTTGACCGTATCACTCTTTATTTTTTTTTTTCAAAGAGAAAGTTGATGAAGAGAATCGATCAAAATCACTTGAACCTCTGCTTCCAAGTTTGGTTACAAGATTACAACACAGGAGAGCATTTTGTGTGGTCGTTGGAGGCATGTGGTTCTGAATATGGACCAACAGGCAGATAAATTCTATTCTAACTTTTTACTGCAATAAGCTTGTTGGCCCAAAAAAGGGCCGTTTTGTTGCCAAAGTTGGTGATGATTTAACCTCCGAAACTGTACAGAGTTCGTCTGGCGTGTTCAGTATAGGTGACAGCATCACGGATCACATTTTCCAAGAACACCTTCAGCCTATCTCGTGTTTTCTCGTAGATCAGACCGGAGACACGTTTGACACCGCCACGGCGAGCCAGACAACTGCTTTTGCTGTCTGCTCACCACGGCGTCCGAAGCGAAAATTAGTTGAGGCTAGACAGCAGCGTTTTTGTTTTTTTTTTTTTTTTTTTTCCTTTATTTAACGTCGGTCTTTGTTCCGAAATCTAGAACCAATCACCGACGGATATCGATTGCCATCCATTGACGGCAATCGAATGTGCAGAAAGGCAGCTTCCACACCTGCGTGAGATATCACACCCATTCATCAACACACATGGGCCGGGACCAACGGCTTTACTTCCCTTCCGAAGGAAGACGTGACCAGAGATTTTAATGCCTCAGAAAAATCCCACCGACCTCGACTGGGATTGAACCCAGACCCATTGGGGTGAGAAAGCAGTCACGGTTACCACTACACCATCGGAACCGGCTAGATAGCAGCGTTGTTTTATATCTTTTCAGGTTAAAGCAGAATGATGTGCAACCAAATGGTACTCTATTATGACGACTGCGTTTCGGAACAACGTTTTTTTCATGAAAACAGTAAAAAATATATCACTTTTTATTTGTACTTTGGATAATGCTTGACATTACCACTTTTTCAATAGTTTTTTGTTGAAAATCATTAGTTGGAAGCATTGTCTAGACATATTTCTGATCGATTGGTGATAAAATTGATCCAGGGGCAGCTGAGTTATTAATGTTCATAATGTTTCATAATTTTGTTTCATGTGTCATGGTCGGTTTTCACAAAGTGTACCTCAGTATAGAAATTAAAGACGTAGTCCTACGCCAAAAAAGATCTCTACAGGTAAATTATAAAAATTTAAAATCTGAACGACTACCTGTTGGAGCTGGAGTTTCTCAAGGTAGCATTCTTGGGCCTATATTGTATAAAAATTTCCCTTCGAACCCCTCTGATTTGCCTCAGAGTTGCCACAAATCGTCGATGACGCAGGCATTCCCGCTAAAGGAAGAAGTCTTCGTGTTATTTGCAGCAGACTGCAGAAAAGTTTAGATGTTTTCGCTTCTTATTTACAAATATGGAAGATTTTTCCCAACGCTTCCAACACTTAACTTATAATATTTCCACATAAGCCTAGAGCTTCCTTTTTGAAACCAAGTAGTAGTCAATTAGTCACTATGAACAGAGTTCCAATTTCTTGGTCGAGTCAAGTGAAATATCTTGGATTAGTACTTGACCAAAAATTAATTTTTAAAGATCATATAAGGGCATTCAAGCCAAATGTAATAAATATATCAAATGTTTCTATTCTTTTATAAACAGGAAATCCTAACTTTGCCTGACGAATAAAATTCTAATATTTAAACAAGTTTTTAGACCGGTTTAGTTGTTGCACTACCAGGAAAAAAGCACTTCAAAGGATCCAAAACAAAGTGCAGTACTTCCGAGGCACATACCTAGAATATCGATTGATGAGACTTTAGAACAAATGTCCAACAAATTTATTAATGATTTCAGGCAAAAACCGTTGCAATTCACGATCAATTCAATAATTAAGTTTTAAGTTTTAGTATTAAGATGTCCATTGTTATACTCCCAAGTAACATTGCAGGTTTTAACCGCGGTTTTATAGCATTCTACAAGTCTAAATCATGGTCTACAGAACCCTCATAAAACCAAAATTGTTGCTTGGGCTGACATGCAGGTTTAGAAAACCTGTTTTAAAATACTGAATTTCCAAGACAAGATCAATATTAAATCACTCAGATGTATCAAAACAATTAAGGCTGGTAATTAACTGTAGTAGCTGTAGCACCTAGGTTAAAATGAAATGTAATTTATTTTTAATTTGGAACAAATATAGAGTTAAAAAAGTTAAGTTCGAATTACACCATGCAATATTCAGTCCGTTTTTCAATCACGTCTTATTTAAAAATTATAATTTTTTGGTGTGTATGCGTTTCTTCTCAAAAAACGAAGCCATGAACACAATTTCAAACAACTTACATATTCATAGTTTTAAATTTATGAAAAAAAAAGGATTAGGAACAGTAACAAACGCATTTCTAATTATGGCAAGATCAACGTTTTTCGCTGCAGCCTTTTCCGTCACTGTCCACTTATTTACGAGCCAACCACTCCTTTTAGCCGACCCACTTAAACCATCAGTATTTACATTGACTCTACGGCAGTTGTTTTTCTGTATTAATTTTCAATGGCCGAAGATCCTGGCTAAAGCAAAACTGTCGTCACCGTTGCCGTCCAGTTGGCGGCATCATTTTTATTTATTTATTTATTTAAAAGCTTTAGCTGCTACGCTTTGTTGCATAATATAATACATTCTGTAATACCCGTCTCCTCCCCAAGCGTTTCTTTTGTCTCTTGGACGGAGTTACTGTGTGTATTTTACTGCTCGGGCGTTGTTGGGAAGTTGGTTCTGTGATGGACGCACTAGCACTACACACTAATCCAGCCTTCCACTGTTAGGTAATTTTTCATCAAAAATCAGTGAATCATTCAAAAATTATAAAATCTATTTCGAATGTGTACAGACTTTGTTCAACATTTTCGAGTTTATTGAATTCTTATGTGTAACGGTCATTTGAAATTTACTTGTTCAAAAACCCGGTCAAATTTTACCGACTTCAACGATTTGAATTCAGTGTGTATGGTAGCTACTCATTACTGACTATATCTTCAATGCTGATGGTGCTGCTCCGCGGACCTCCATTTGTCATTTTAATTGCGGTCGTCGCTTGGCCAGTGTGTGTATCTCACCGAAAAGGGCAACTGGAACCGATTAGCTCTTAGGGTGGCCCAGCCCTCGTCGGACAGCACCAAGAGGTATACGGGATTCCCTACAGGTGAAGGTGTAATTAACAATAATGTAGCCACTGCGTTTGTTCTTTGCACTAAAAAAAAAAGATGAATCCTCCGGGAATTGGGATTCTCCCATTTTCGACATTCATTTTGGCTTCTTTTGGACGAGAATGACTTCCGGTGATTTTTCATTTCGCTTTTTTAATCCTTCTTGGGGAGGGCACCATCCCCAACAAATGACTTTGGAAAGTACGCTGAGAATCCACAATTTATTTTTCAAGAAGTGGACGACAACAGCGACGACGGGGAAAAAAGTTACGAGAAACATTTTTAATGACATCTCTTTATATCGATGCTTTTCAAGTGCCGGTGGTAAGATGGCACTACGAAGTGTGTAACAGTCCGCTCCGGAAGTTGTTGCTTTGGTTTGAACAAAGTAGAGACTTACCTTTAAGCAACGAAACGCAAAAGAAAGTAAAGTGAAGCCATTTCTCTTAAAGTAACTGAAGGAGGAAAGTTTTTGCCATTCTATCTGGCCAAGCTGACTTTACTGTAGAGATGGTTGGAGACTTTTTTTTCTCTCGTGTTGTCTACTTGTTAGGTACAATGTGTCACTTTGCGAGCTCTTGAATGAAGTATATAGTTCACCAGACAGGAAGTGCGAAAGAGTGTTCCAGGGAATGGCATTCAGACTGTCTGGGTATCAATTTATCAAAACAAAGATAAGAGCAAAGCTGGACACTGTTTTTCCTCTTCTTGTGGACTTTCTATCTTTCCTACTATACTAAGTGGCCCCCAGATGATGAACAATGATGTGGAAGCATTCTGCGAGAAAAATCTTGAAGTGTTCGGATCGTTCTCCAATTATATTTGGTGCGTACGGGGATTTGATTTCCTACAAGTCAGTGGCCAAATACTTCGTGTCCCTGTTGAATAATTGGTAATTGTTGTGTTCTCGAAGAGAAGGAAGCTAGTTTTAGGTAAGAGCTTATATTACGACTTGTCTCTTCGGTGGTTGGAACTAAACTCACAAAATATTTTCAGTTTGTTACTTCCGTACCACGGCTACAAATCATGGCCTACCACGCAAAATATTCTTCTGATATGTACACCGATGGTACATCTCCCTTTTTTCAAAAGAGATCGTAGGGTGCCAGCAAATATATCATATCAAGACCAACAATTGAAATGGCCTTAACTCCATTTTGTAAACAAACCAAAGGCCATTTCCTCGCAAACCGAAGTCCGCAAAGGCAAACCAACATAATGAACATGTAGGGGAAATTCTCCTCTACCCGATTGTGGTTTAGGTTTGCGAATGAAGGTTTCGGTTCGCGAGAAAATGGTTGTAAGGCTGGTTTGTTTACAAAATGGAGTTAAGGCCATTTCAATTGTTGGTCTTGATATTAACAATATGATCCATTCATGTCATTTCCAAATGTTGCAATGGCGACCCGCAAAATATTGCTTCACGCACCATCTAGCGTTGAAAAAGGTCAGCAACAATCATTCAATTACAATCGAGGGGTGTGAGTATAGCACTTATTACGAAAGTAAGAGTCAAATTATTTTCATTAATTACATTGTGTATATTACTTTAAAATTTGTCTGGCATGTCACTGTTGTCATCAAATAAAATGAAATGCTGAAATACATTCATATGAAATAATAAACAAATTTTCATTTGGTTTACCCCTCGTGAAGAGAAACAAATACATTGGTAGCCTTTTTCGCTAAAAATTCGGTTCGCCAGCTAAGCGAAAGAGTGGATCATATTGTTAATATAATATATTTGGTTCCAGCCAAGCTGGAAGTCTACGGGTTCTTTCTTCACGCTGTTGATTTGGTTCTTGAATGTTCACACTGTTTGCAGAAACAACAGATTCGTTATCCGTCATTACATCATCGGGCTCGTCATCATCAGGAATCAGTTCATCATCTGAAATTGGTTCTTCTTTCAGCACTGCTGGGACCAACGGTTTCGGAGCTTGCAGGTGGAACTCGTCAACTAGCAAGGCCAAAGGAAGTTGATTGCGTGGATTTGAAGATTCATCGGCATCATTTTCATCCGGATATCGTTGTTTTATCTGGTTGGTGTGTGCTAGAATCAAGCGTCCATGTTCGAGCAAAACAGTGTAGTTCACTTTACCCTTGCGCTCGATTACCTGTCCTGGAATCCAATCGATTGTGTTGCGACGATGGACCTGAGCGTAGACCAAATCATCCGGATCGAAAGATTTCTTAACTGCGCCATGCCGTCTGTTGAATTCAGCGTTCTGCTTCTTATTCTCCAAGGTTGGACTCTGAACACAAGGCTTCAATAGGTCCAGCGTTGTTCGTATTGGTCTTCCAAAAAAATAGATGAGCTGGTGGCTTGCCATCCGGAGCGCTTCTATTTGAAGTGGACCGGAAAACTGAGAGGGACGTCTGGAGATGCTGGAATGTTTCCCCTTCGGTGAGTTTCTTCAGTCCTCTCTTAAGGGTGTCGACAAAGTGTTCAGCTTGCCCATTCGATTGTAGGTGGTAAGGGGCTGTCGTCAGGTGGTGGATCCCATTTTCTTCACAAAATTGCTTGAATCGAGCACTTACAAACTGGGTACCGTTGTCCGAAACGAGGGTGTGTGTGTTGCCGTACCTTGCGAAAGTTTCTTGCGGAATTTCCAATGTCGCTGTAGTAGTTGTACTACGGAACCTGAAGATTTCCGGCCACTTCGAATAGGCGTCGACCACGATGAGGTAGTGATAACCATCAACTGGACCTGCGTAGTCAATGTGGATCCTCTCCCACGGTTTCGTTCATTCGGTCTATTCTGGGGTGTCCACGGTGGAGTTGTCGGATGATGCGCTTGCGGAATCGTTCTGGAACTACAACTCTGTCAGCGAACATGACGCAGTCTTGGGTGACCTGTAGGCTCTCTCGTCGGGAATAGAACTGACGAACAGCTGTATCTGGTAGCTCGCTTACAGTGTATGGCCAGCC
Organism: Ochlerotatus camptorhynchus; assembly: GCF_037179485.1. Classification (NCBI taxonomy): domain Eukaryota; kingdom Metazoa; phylum Arthropoda; class Insecta; order Diptera; family Culicidae; genus Ochlerotatus; species Ochlerotatus camptorhynchus. The sequence continues at coordinate 223,221 of NW_027040835.1, forward strand.
ATTCTGGATGTAGTTGATTACCTCTTGTAGGACTGGGTCGTCTTGCGTTTCCTTGGAGATCATATCGGATGTGACCGGCAAGCTGGATATTGAGTCTGCGAGAATTGCCTTCACGTCAGATTCTCACCAAGCGGGACAACACGTCGGCATGTCCAAAAATAGCCGTTGGGATGAACTGGATGTCGAAATCATACAGCAGCACCCAAGTTAGCGCCCAACGCTGAAAACGATTGGCGGTGTAAAGGGGAATGCCGTTCTTGCTGCAGAAAATTTTAAGGAGCGGTTTGTGGTCGGTCTGCAGCACGAATTTTCGTCCGAATATCATCTTGTGAAAACGGGTGAAAGCAAATACCAACGCGAGCGCTTCCTTTTCAATTTGACCATAGTTTTCTTCTGCAGGTGTCAGCGATCTCGAAACGTGAGCGAAGGCTTTGAGAAGCGATGTAGGATTACAGCGCCCAAACGATACTTGGAAGCGTCTCCAGCGACGATGAGCAGGAGATCGGAGACCAGGATGGTTTTGAAATGGTCAAACAACTTTTGGCAGTCCGCGGTCCATTTCCAAGGAGCATCCTTCTTTAGTAGACGGTCAAGCGGCGCTAGAAGTTCCTTGATCTTGCCAACGAATCGTCCGTAATAGTTGATCGCACCAAGGTACGAACGTAGTTGCGATACATTGATCGGTGGTGGCATCTCGGAGATAGTGTTGGTTTTAGCAGGCTCTGGGCGGAGACCATCTTTATCGATTATGTGACCCAGAAACTTGATCTGCGGAAGAGAGAACCGGCATTTCTCGATGCGCAAGTGGAAGCCATACTCACTGTTCGCTTCACGAAAATAACATCGTCACGGCATCTAGGTGTGAATATTTGTGGCATGTCAGCACCAACCATCCCGTTCATCGACAATGGCTCCCTTCGGAAATTTGCGATTCAACTCTTCCGGCGAACCAAACAGAAGACGACCTGTTATAAAAGCCGAAGTAAGATTGTTCTTCATGATCAGTAAAAGTGACAACACGACGCCCATCATCATCATTATCATCAAGTGTACCCGCTAGTGAACCAGTAGAGAAGAGTCATAAAATTGAATTTGAATTATTTGTATTAATTAGAAATAAAGTTAGAAGTTATTTGAAGTTAGTGCAGTGATAAATAAATGAACTAAGATTATCGTAAAATACTTACCTGTGCTGTGAGCTCCCGCGAAGGCTAGACAGAGAGTAAAACCTCAAGAAACTTACCCGCCATAGTGCATATGTCCCCGTTGTGCTATTGTGTAGTGGTGAATAAAGATTGATCACAGAAACGAGTTTTTAAAACTGAGTGATTCGAACATATGGTCCTTCGAACCGGATTACGGTCGTCGAACTCCGTCCGTTCCGATAACTGTCCGTTGTGAGACAACCGCCATCGCTACTACCAACCACCTAGCGCACGGTCCGCCATCATAATCCATGGAACAATCGCGAAGTAGCTTTGCAGACCACTGTCGCCGTTCATCATGTCAACGGAACGTCGCATCAAGGGATTGAAGACCAAGCTGAAAAGCCTAGCCGTCTCATTCAACCTGATCAAGACGTTTGTTAACAATTATCAGGAAGAAAGGGATGCCTTTGAGATATCGGTACGCCTTGAGAACCTCGATAAGGTGTGGACCGATTTTCAGAGCACTCAATCGGAGCTCGAATCCGTCGATGAGACGATCGACGAGCAGCTTAAAGAACGGGTCGACTTTGAAACCACCTACTACCGGGTGAAAGGCCTTCTACTATCCAAAAATAAATCTCCGCTATCGACGTCCATGACTACGTCTTCTTCTTCAAGCTCACAAGTCCATAGTTCGTCGTCGCATGTGCGCTTACCCGACATATAACTTCCTACGTTTAGTAGAAACATCGACACCTGGTTGAATTTCCATGATCTGTATGTGTCTCTGGTTCACTCTTCTGTCGAATTATCTAACATCCAGAAGTTTTACTACCTTCGTACCTCTGGCTGGAGAGGCCTTAAAACAGGTTCAATCGATTACTATTAGTGCCAATAACTACCACGTGGCCTGGAATCTGCTGGTTGAGCATTATCATAACCTTTCGCGTCTGAAACAATCGTACCTCGATGCTCTTTTCGAAGTCGTGAATCTGGGGCCGATTTACATCTGCTGGTAGAGAGCTTCGAAGCCAACGTGAAAGTGTTGAAGCAGCTCAGTGAGAGAACCGAGTTTTGGGACTCCATTCTGATCCGTATGCTCAGTGTCCGCCTAGATCCCACAACTCGGAGAGACTGGGAGGAATTATCTTCAACTAAACCAGACGTGACGTTCAAGGATCTGACATCCTTCATCCAGCGAACAGTGACTGTTCTGCAAACGATCCAGGGAAAAGCTGTCGACACTCCAGGATCTACTCAACAGATGAAAAGATCCAGTCAACGTGTCGTTGCTAGTCATGGGGCCAATCAAGTTCACGCTGGCCGGAAATGCGTCGTGTGTTCTGATCATCACCCACTCTATATGTGCCAGCTGTTCTCGAAACTCGACGTCGAAGCGAAGGAAAAGGAAGTTCGCCGCCATCAACTATGCCGCAACTGCCTGCGCACGGGTCACCAAGCTCGAGACTGTTCGTCATCCAGTTCCTGCCGAAAGTGTCGAGGTCGTCACCACACACAGCTCTGCTCCGGGATGAATTCTGCCACTGTAAGCTCCAGGCAACCAAGTCCTCAATCAACAGCCACAACATCCTCTGTGAAGCTCGAACAGCCGAAAGCATCTGTATCCGCTACTTTCACCGGACCTTCAAGCCATGCAAGTACTGGTCAAGCACGAAAGGGCGTGCTTTTGGCTACCGCAGTCGTTAAACTAGTGGACGACAACGGCACTGAACATGTTGCCAGAGCGCTTCTCGATTCCAGTAGTGAATGTTGCTTCATTACCGAATCACTCTCGCAATTCATCAAATCTCAACGCACAAAAATATCCGTTCCGATCAGTGGCATTGGGCAATCATCAACGTACGCACGGTACAAGATCGTCGCTTCGATTCAATCAAGGGATTGTGACTACTCCACCTCTGCCAAGTTCCTTGTACTGCCCAAAGTTACCATCGATTTGCCATCTGTTCAAGTCGACACTTCTTCTTGGAATATTCCGCCCGGTGTTCAGCTAGCCGACCCATTGTTCTACGAATTAAATCCAGTGGATATTATCATTGGCGCAGAAGTATTCTTTGAGCTCTTTAAGGTTTCAGGTCGCATTCAGCTTGGCGAATCCAGTCCGACCTTGGTCAACTCGGTTCTTGGTTGGATAGTGGCTGGAAAGACTTCGCACGGCACTCCGAGGTCTCCAATTATCGCCAATGTTGCAACGATCACCGATTTACATAAGCTCATCGAAAAGTTTTGGTCAATAGAAGAAGACGAAAGCACTCCAAACCATTCCGTCGAAGAAGCCGCTTGGGAAGAACACTTTCGACACACCGTGAAGCGCAACTCTGAGGGAAGGTACATTGTTCGCTTACCCGTGAAGGAAAACGTCATCGAACAACTTGGTGACAACCGTTCTACTGCCGTCCATCGTTTTCGAATGCTGGAAGGGTGACTTGTTCGTAACCCAGGCATAGCGCAGCAATATCGTGACTTCATGGACGAATACCTTGCTTTGGGCCACATGAAGCAAGTGTTTGACTACCGGTCGCGTCCATCTCCATGCTATCATATGCCTCACCACGCTGTAGTTCGAGAAGAGAGCACTACTATGAAGCTACGAGTGGTCTTCGATGCATCATGCAAGACTCCGGAGGGACCATCGCTCAACGACGCACTCATGGTAGGTCCAACCGTTCAGCAAGAGATTCGGTCAATCATCATGCGCTCCCAAATCCGTCGAATAATGGTCATCGCTGACGCCAAGCAGATGTACCAACAAGTACTCGTAGACGAACGGGACACTCCGCTTCTACGAATTGTTTGGACGACATCATCGGAGCTACCACTGGGCACCTATGAGCTGCTAACTGCAACTTATGGCACTGCAAGCGCGCCCTTTCTCGCTACTCGTGTTCTCCTGCAACTTGCAGATGATGAACAGGACAGCTTTCCAGAGGCAACCGAAGTCTTACGTAAGAACTTCTACGTGGACGATCTTTACTCGAGGGCAAGCAGCGTCGAAGAAGCAACTAAGCTCCGTCAGCAGCTAGAAGCACTCCTGGCTAAAGGCGGGTTTGAACTTCGAAAGTGGGCATCTAACGAAGAAGCTGTTCTGGAAGGTATCGCTTCAGAAAATCTAGCACTAAAGACCTCTATTGAACTGGATCATGACCAGTCCATCGAGTCGTTAGGTCTTCATTGGGAACCTGCGTCAGATCAGCTGAAGTACCGCATTGAGCTGCCACCTGATTCATTTGATGCATCACTAACTAAGCGAAAAGCATTATCACAAATTGCTCGTCTCTTTGATCCCCTTGGTTTACTAGGTCCAGCCGTTATCTCCGCCAAAATGTTTATGCAAGCCCTCTGGACGTTGAAAGATGACAGCTGAAGAAGCTGGAGCTGGGACGAAGAGCTTCCAATGCCAATGAAGGACCGTTGGCATAATTATACATCGCAATTACCGCTTCTGAACGACCTACGGTTCACGCGCTATATCCTCTCAGCAAAATCAGCATTCGTTCAATACCATTTTTTCTCGGACGCTTCTCAGCACGCATACGGCGCGTGCTGCTACATCCGATCGGCAGACAACTCTGGATCGTACAAGGTAGCCCTTCTCACAGCCAAGTCTAAAGTAGCACCTCTCCAGCAGCAAAGCATTCCTCGGTTAGAACTATGTGGAGCACTTCTTGCAGCCCAGCTCTATTAAAAAGTCACGAAATCACTCGAACTACCCGGTGCAACATTCTTCTGGGTTGATTCGACGACGGTTCTCAGCTGGCTGAATCCTTTTCATGTTTACATTCTACTCCTGCTGATGATCATCAATGTCATTGTCGTCATCTCCGAGAATCATCAAGACGAGAAGAGCCGACCGGCGACAGCTGTTACACATCTTCAATGGGAACCACTACACGAACGTGAGCAAATTAATTCGATCGAGGATTCAACTATCAGAAATGTAATTTCTGAAGGGGCCAGGATGTTCGCTTCACGAAAATAGCATCGTCACGGCATCTAGGTGTGAATATTCCTGGTGATTCCTGGTGGCACTCGATTGTACTGGAATAGTCCTTTATGAGTGTTTATAGTGAGCAGCTTTCGAGATGCTTTTTCAACCTCGACCTGCAGTTAGGCATCCGATAAATCGATTATGGAGAAGAAACGGCATCCGGCTAGTTCAGCGTAGATGTCGTCTGGATGTGGCAGTGGATGGCGATCTGACTCGAGGGTATTGTTGAGACCTGTAGAGTAGTCACCACACATGCGTGCGGAGGCATCGGACTTGCAAACCACAACTATGGGAGCAGCCCAATCTGAGAACATGACTGGTGAAATGATGCCGTTGCCTTGAAGCCTGTGCCTCTTAGGGCAATACGCAGGACGAGAATCTGGCTTCCAGTAGAGCGTTACCTGTGCTTTTGTGCAGCATCCGATCGAGGTCTGGAACGCTACAGGAAACTTGAGTTGCAAGGATTGCATGGTTGCGTTTGAGTTGTGCTGTATGGTGTTCACTAGCGAGTTGAATGGGACCGACATGAGATCGAACTGATCGATTGTTTCGATACCGAGAACGTTGAGATCCGGGTTTGTTGTGACGAAAATGCGGCCTTCCTTTGTTACGTCTTGAACGGTGATTTCGGCGTTGAACTCACCCAGGATGTCGATGCTGTCACCTGATGCACTCACGGCGATGACTTCCATAGAATTGATGACAGACTTACCCATGGCAAACCAAGTCTGCTTGGAAATAATGGTGATGTCGGAAGCACAATCGAGCTGCAATGTCGCTGTTGAGCCGTTGATTTCGATCTTGGCATACTTCGGGTTCTTTGTTAGGTCGATTTGCTTGACCGAGATATACTTAGACTTGACGAAGTCTTTAGGTTCCGGTTTATCGACCTTCTTTGCTGGCTTCTTTTCGGATGATGAGCAGTAACCTTCCTTGTGGCCCTTCCGCTTGCAGTTCACACAGATATGAGACTGGTAGGGACACTCCTTCACATAGTGTAAATCCCCACAGAACCAGCATGACGTTTTTGATAATTTCTCCTTACTACTTGTTGAAGTCGAGATATTGCATTAACGATAGATCTATCTGAGCCAGTGCTGCAAAATCTCGACAGTACACGGTGATATTGACAATTCTGCTTTGGTCACTCATTTGAGCTACCAGTCATAGTCAAGGCAAACCATGTCAATTGTCAATGACAATGGTGTCAGTGACGAACATGTGCAGATTTGTTTATTAGCTAAATTTATAACGAAATTAAATGACTTGAGCAAAACAATTACATGGACCCATTTTAGTGAACAAGTATCTACGTCCTGAGCTACTTGGATAACAATAATGTGACACAGAATGTACTAAATTACACTTTTTGTTACCAGGTGAATCTTTGTCATTGACGAAAAAATGAATGAGATTTTGACGAAAGTTTTTTTGAGGATCAAGTCTGTCAGTGACTATGTGACGAACAATTTTGTCAATATCGCGTGAAAGTCTGTCAATGACAATGACAAATCTCAACACTGATCTGAGCAACCTTTCTCGATCATCTTCGTATCCTGCTTGAGGTTGATAATGCGGTTGCACTCCTCAACCAGGTTTTCAAGCTTCAGCGTTGCACCGTCAGCCGGCGGTGCGGTTTCTTCTGCTTCCAGCTTTCCAATCAGCCTGGTCCAGATGTCCGAATCGCGCGGTGACTGGAGACCGCATACGAACCTGAGCGTCTTGAATTGGTCGCTGGAGAGCTTCTCGATCTGGAACGCTTCAGAGTGCTTGTTCACCGACGCTGCATAAAACGACAAAAAATCATCAGCGTCGTTTTTGATGTACTGCAAACACTGATAACGTCCGTTGAAGAGGGACTTTTGACGTCCGAAGAGCTTCTTAAGCTTCTTGACGGTTTCCTCGAACACAAAATCCCGTGGATGATTTGGCAAAACGCTGTTCACGTAGCATTCGTGGAATTGCGTGCCGATTTTCCTCACAGGCAGCCTGACCTTAGCTTTATCGTCCAGGTGCTTCCCGTCCTCCTTGAATACGTCCTCGTATCGAGCGTACCACGATTCGAAAAATAGTCCTCCGTCTGGATCATAATGAAACCACAGTTTGTTCAGATTCGCAGCTGCTGAGTTTTGTTAGCTTGATATTCCGAGCTACGGTATCACAGCTTGCTAAATCAACCGCAGTTGTCTGCTTGTTGATTTTTGTCTACGAAAATCAAGCGTGATCTTGGGCATTGGTGAGATTTGAATTTTTTATATTTTCCCAACACTGCACTTCTATATCTTGTTCATAATTAGTGGGCTACTTAGTATCCTATCCCAGAAATTAATAAGAAATTTGTCTTCACGTCGATATCTATAATAGAAGTTAATTGAGGTATAGCGAGCTCTTTACAACTCGATATTGAAGGGACTTGAAGAACCTAGTTTACGTCCAGGCAGCGTGTGTGGCGCACATTAAATATGGACATTGTATACAGTCCTTCCAAACACACAGACTGTGAACAAACATCTAAATTCCTCCACAAGCATCGCTGTAAGAACAAAAAATGCTTGATGCGGTTCTGCATGGACCATGTTTTGGGTTGTGCCTTATAAATATTCCAAAACGAAACCACATTTTCGCAGTACTGCCACCTCGTAGTACAAACGATGAAGTGTCACATTTTGAGCATACTCAACGCGCTTTCTCCTCAGCATGACAACGGTTTCACCATCGTCATCATCTACACCAGAAACTGACACCCACACCGGTATCTAACTCTTCACATCACCTGTGAGAGGATCCTCCGCCCAGTTCCACTCATTAGTGAATGTCCCGGGGCCAAAAGGACACGACAGGCCTTTCTGCATTCTCCGAAGCTTTCCAACAGTACCATCACATCATGCCACATGGCGAGCAACTTTTAATACGTTCTCATTATCACCATCCTTGGCTCCGTGTGGTAACATGATGTTTCCTAGGAAACTCTTGAATTTAAAGACGATCTACCAACATGAACCGCATTTACCTTGACATTGTAGAAGACACGCGCAACGAATCCGCTCCTGATGTATGTAGGTCATGTCTTTATTTAAAGCCTTCCGCTGTGAAGCCATTCATGGGAACGACGAACGATTTATGCTTGAGTAGTTTTTACACTAAATCAGCTTCATCGAAGGAGAAGCCCCTGCTCCTCCAGGTGCTCGGGGATCAATCCCAGACGTGACTGCACCACGCCAAAGGGAAAAGGGGATTCGCAAATTTAATCTTACCTGATGCGGCTGCAGCATCCGAGGTAAGCTAAGCCACGCTCCCGGTCGGTGGTGGTGTGCCATTCGACTGAGTGCTTCGTCGTCTGGAAGGGCTTATAGTTCATGCGATGATGCTGCAGCACCGACCGAGCCACCGAGCAACCGTGGTGGGATGAAGTGGAGTGTGTCCTGATGGGAATAGTGCTTCTTTCCCTGATACAACACCAACAAACTAGAAAGGTACACCAATATACCTATTACCTAGCACTGCATTTGATGTGCATTTCCTAATCCGCTACTCTAGCGCAGCACCAATCCCTGCTGGGAGCTGCTCGGCGATGAACCTTTATGAATTTTAATTAAATTTTAACTCAACCGAAGGGTGTTGATTTATGCTTCCGAGGAAGGTGCACGTGCGGAATGAAAATTTTAGCACTCTGTGGTGGACCAATATTTCAAATGTTTTGATTAATAGTCTACTAATGTATGCAACGGCACTCACCGATATACGTTCGTAATGTATGAGTCGTGTTTATCTCCTGCGCATTTCGCACCAGAATAAGTAAATCAAATTTCCATGAAAATATACACTTTTGTGAATTTAAACCCGGTCTGCTCCACAATTTTGTGGGCTAAATAAAATCTACTGTCATAAAATCCAAGGCTACCTTTCAAAGGGTAGAGATTCAATCCAACTTGACAGAACAAGGGGTATTCAACTCTGCACACCTTAATCTGTGCCGAGTGCTTTAGCACTGCATGTGTGCCAAATGAGCCAAAATCTGTCAATCAACCAGAGATGCCAGATTTATTTTTCAGAAGTCTACAAAAAATGTCTGTAAATTCCAAAAATGTCTGTAATTGGGCTGTACAAAATTAGCAGAAATTGTACGTGGCTGAAAAATGACTGGGATAATGCGTACCACCGGTACTTCACGTACTTGAAGGTTATAAAATAGACGCGTCACGCAAGTGAAAGTGGTCCTTAGCCTCTTGCCTAGTAACTCCTATCCCTTCCTCCCCGCGGTGCCGGATGGGGTACGAGTAACCTTAGGGAAGATCGGGTAACCAGACCCGGTGGGAACTTTGGTCGTATGCTGACAGGGAAGGGGGAGCTGCATCCTTTTCGGAGGACGTGGCTTACAAAACCCGAGCGTCTGTTCTCCATGTTAGGGGCGGCTCAAACAGCGTCTGACTGGCATCCAGTGGCTGAATACCAAATGCTTCTCCCCGAAAGCTATACCCAAGATGGCAGTCCCATCACGGCGGATAGGAGAGCTTACGCCAACCCCTTATTGCCTCCGAACCTTCAAATTGTTACAGAAACCTTTAGGGAAAGATTACGAACTGATTTTATGGCAACGACTTTTAGCGCTAAACAACGGACAAGAATTGGAACATGGAATGTACTGACGCTAGCCCAACAGGGTAAACTGGCACAACTCGCCAGTATTCTGGTATGCAAGGTGAAAGCGTCCAAGCACAGGCTGCGCTCATTAAGTGGGAACCTATCAATGAGAGAATAATCGTTGCCAGATTCAGAACACGGGACCGAAACCTTACCATAATCCAATGTTATGTGCCAACCGATGTTGCCGAATTGCAGGACAAAGAGAACTTTTACAGTCAACTGAATGCTGTCGTGGATAAGACTCCAAGAGGTGATATCAAGATCTACACAGGCGACTTCAATGCAAAGATCGGCTCCGACATCTCGGACTATGAGTGCATTATGGGACGCCATGGTCTCGGCGATATGAGCGAGAACGGCGAGCTGCTTGTAGAGTTTTGTGGCAACAACGACATGGTGATCGAGGGTTCGCTCTTCCCCCATCCCCCAGTGCATAAAGTCACATGGATCTCCCGTGATGGATATACAGAGAACCAAATCGAGCGTTTGACCATGATCTCCTGGTCGGTGAGATCCGCCTACGCATTGCGCGGGTTCAACGGCGGGAGGAGAGACTCAGACGGCGATTCAACACACGCCGACTGGAAGACCCAGCAGTGAAGAGATCGTTCGTCGAAGAACTCGAGGCTCGCGCAACTAATATTCCGGAAGGTGGCAGTGTAGAAGAACAGTTTATTGAAACAAGCGAGAACAACCTGGGTGAGCTGCGCACTCAGAGGATGGAGTGGATCACCGATGAAACCTGGAGGAAGATCGAGGAGCGGAGAGAAGCAAAAGCCGCGATAGAGCGAGCAAGCACCCGAGGAGCCAAGAACGAGGCCCGTCAGCTGTATTCGGCTCTAGAGAGGGAAGTTAAGCGTTCCTGTATACGGGACAAGCGAGCGTGCGTGGACTTCCTGGCTGATGAAGGGGAGAAAGTCGCTGCAACTGGCGATATCCTCTTCCTCTATGATGCTTCACGACGCCTGAGCGGGGCAAGCATGAACCCAAGGATGCTTGTGAAAGACGCGACTGGACAGTTGCTCACCGACCCCACTGATCAGTTGAAACGTTGGTTTGAGCACTTTGAACAACTTCTCGAAGTTTCAACGGTCAACCAACCATCAACATCTCGGCATTATCCGCCAAGGGTGAGGCGCGTTACTCGCGTCAACACTGAAGCTCCATCATTGCAGAAGATAGAAGCAGCCATCCGAAGTATGAAGTCCAACAAAGTCCCGGGGGTCGATCACATATCAGCAGAGATGCTCAAAGCTGACCCCATGCTATCCTCACAAATGTTGCATCAACTATTCGTCAATATCTGGGACACTGCGACTTTTATGGTCGACTGGATGCAGGGCGTCTTGGTGAAAATCGCCAAGAAGGGTGATCCAACTGTATGCGACAACTGGCGAGGCATCATGTTACTGTGTATTGTTCTCAAAGTTCTGTGTAAAGTTATCCTCAATCGGATACAGGAGAAAATCGACGCGACTCTCCGATGACAGCAGGCAGGATTCCGTGCTGGAAGATCCTGTGTGAACCATATTGTCACGCTCCGCATCATCCTGGAGCAGGTCAATGAGTTCCAAGAGTCCCTGTACTTGGTATTCATTGACTACGAAAAAGCTTTCGACAGACTAAACCACGTAAACTTGTGGGGCGCTCTGGGACGCAAGGGAGTCCCTGCTAAGATCGTCAACCTCATCGAAGCGCAGTACGAGGCTTTCTCATGCAGAGTGTTGCGCAACGGAGTTTTGTCTGACCTGATTCGGGTAATCGCGGGTGTGAGGCAAGGATGTATATTATGACCGCTACTGTTCCTCATCGTAATCGACGAGGTCATGGTTGGAGCCGTTGACCGTGTACCGAACCGTGGGTTGCTGTGGCAGCCTATTACCATGGAGCATCTCAACGACTTCGATTTCGCTGATGATGTTGCGTTATTAGCACAACGGCGCTCTGACATGCAGAGTAAGCTCGACGACCTTGTGGAACGCTCCTCTGAAGCAGGTCTAACCATAAACGTCAACAAGACCAAATCGTTGGATGTCAACATGGAAACCCGTTCCAATTACACGGTAGCTGGGCAGGCAGTAGAGAAAGTCGAAAGCTTTCAATATCTTGGCAGCCAGATAGCGTCGGACGGCGGCACCAAGAGCGACATAGGTGCACGGATTAAGAAGGCGAGGGCTGCTTTTGCCAGTTTGCGAAATGTATGGAGAGCAAATCAGAACAGTCGACGCACCAAAATCCGAATTTCTAATTTGAACGTGAAGTCTGTGCTGTTATACGCCAGTGAAACATGGTGAACAATTCGTACCTGGTGGCCCCACAATTGGATCTCAAATTCCGAGCTTCATCGTTTGTGTCATCAGAAGCCGATAGATACAGAAATTCGTGAACGGAAGTGGAGGTGGGACGGCCACACACTACGATGGAGCGGAAACGAAATCTGCAAGCAAGCACTGGACTGGAATCCAGCAGGACATCGCAGCAGAGGCAGACCCTAAACAGTAAAATTAAGAACGTTGACCGAAATATGACTTGGGCACAGGTCAAGGCCAAAGTTAGTAATCTCCCAGGATGGAAATCTTTCACAAAGACCCTGGAGGTGCGCAGGATCGTTAAGTAAGTTTACGTGTGAGAAGGAAGGGGGCAATTTAGGTCGACTCTAAGTTGAGATTAGTTCAATCATATTATTGAAAACGTAGTTAACTCATAGACTGAGTAAAACTTTCTGAGCTTTTACAGAAATTTGTTTTCTAATATGAGAAACATCTCGATGAACATATGAAATTAGTGCACGGAAAAAGTTTTAATGTAGTTTTCATTGGGAATGCACATAACATTTTTCCATTAAAACAAACAATCACTTAAATTTCATTTGACACATAAGGTTCATGTGATTTTGTGGTGCAATTCCCAATTATCACATGAAAGTTATGTGAAATTCAAATGAATATTTTACATTGGATATGCGATTTATTCTTTGAGTTTATATATCTAGAATGAATTAATTTTTCGTCGATTTTTTTCATATTCGAAAACAATTATGAGACTGGGAAGATTTTACTTAGTCTACAAGTAAACTACGTTTTCTAGAGTTTGAGTAATTTAAACTTTAAATTTGAGTTAATCTTATATGCTATGTAGTTTGGAAATCCGTTAGTACCTTAGTACTGGTCCTCCAGCAGCAGGGGAACAAGCACATATTAGTAAGAGATTCAACTTTCCTCCACCTAAATATAGAGAAATCGGCAATCAAAAGAGCAATATATAAGATTATTAATACGATTCTAAGCACTTCGTGCTCAAAATGTGTTGACGAATCAGGATCAGGGTTGCTGAAACGATTCAGATAGGAAGGAATATCGAAATAGAAATGATCGACAAATGAAGAGTACTGTACAACAAATGCAAGTACGATGAATTGATGCTAAACACTACTACTGTTGGGGCGATTTTTCAAATACAGATTTTTTTTTTCCTTTGGTTTGTTTTTTTTCCGTCGATCTTGTTTTCCGTGCTGAGCACCAATGCTACCGACGTGCCAGGAAGGCAGCTCCCACACCTAGACCCTACCTATCGACCCATCAACTCATGAACCGGGGACCAACGGCTTTACTTCCCATCCGAAGGAAGGCGTCATCAGAGATGTTATGCCTCAGAACATCCCGGCGGCGCCGACTGGGATTGAAAACAGGCCTGCTGGGGTGAGAGGTAATCACGCTTACCACTACACCACCGGTGCCGTTAATTCAAATACAGATATATCAAGCAACAAATTTATTACATTTTTCAAAATAAGTATGGGGGAGAAAAACTTGGCTAAATATAACAAAATTTGCTGATACCTTTTTTGCCTTTCTCGTACACCAAGACGTACCGAAAGGCTATGATATCACTTGAAAAACACAATTTCGTTCCAGGACCCGGAGAGACTAATGTCATATACAAATAAACTCATCTCTATGGGATCGGGAAATGTATGTGTATGTATGTATGTAAATTCGTATGAATTTAACTAACTCAATTTTCGCAGAGATGGCTGGACCAATTTGAGTGGAACAAGCTCCAGGAAATACGTGTTTTAGATCCCCATAGATCGCTATTGATTTTTTTTTTCTGATCGGAATTATGGTTCCGTAAATATGAACAAAAATGTGAATTCCTGATTCCACTGGGGAATTCACAAAAGATTCATATATTACAAACTTATCATGCGATACCGCAAAACACATTAGAAGTGGACAGATTCTGACATTCACCGAAATGCATCGTTCGATACCTCAAATCACTAAACATAATGATTAGTGCAAGTATTTATATTGATTTTCTATAAAACTTAATTGAAATTTATTTATGGAAGAGAAAAAGTGCGTGTTCATGATCGAAAAAGTGAACTTTTGAAATGTAAACAATATTTCTCACTCACTTTTCTCGACGATAGCTGAACCGATTTGAGTTAAAACAACTTCTATTTTGTTTAAACTGTTCTCCCATATGACGCTATTGAATTTTATCCTGATCGCACATTGGATTCCGCACATTTAGGTTTTTCAGCGACAGTGACTATAGACAGTCAAGTTATAGACGAAGTTATAGACCGGCCAACGTGAGTTGACGTATCCAAGCAAACCGTCAAATTGTATGGAAAATGTTCGTTTTGGATACAGCATGGCAGCACTTTAACAGGTCTACAACTATGATCGTCTATAATACCCCAAACAGACTATGGCTTATATCATGTAGTATAGGTTGTCTTGCAATGAGCTCTCATACATAGGATTTCCAGTGAAAAGTAGATGTATGAGTTCTCATTGCAAGACAGCCTATATTACATGATATAAGCCATAGTATGTACGGGGTATAACAGTGACAGCACGTTCGTGTGGTGGATTTGAAAACGCACGAATTTCTAATGCGTGTTGCAAAATGCATCGCGCGTGTTATTTGATGAAAGATGAAAAACATTGTAACCAAATAAATTTAAATATCTGTGAAAAAAAAAAACTAAAAAGTCTGTAAATAAATGTAACAAAAAAAAAATGTCTGTGAAAAAATTTAAGTCTGTAAATTCACAGACATGTCTGGGGGGGGGGATGTGCTCAAGCACTTCTCTTTAGCTCAGCTAGCCAGCGTTGCTAACTCGCTGATCATCTCTACATTTTCGCTGCAGCTCCGACAGTATTTGCGTCACTGCCATGCTGACGACGCTCCACGTCCTCTCATCCAGGCACATTTCACTGACGACATTTCCCGCGCTAAGGGCTGGCATCTCCACTCGCACTGCCTCAAATCTTGTCCACGTTGCCACACTCCGGACAGAAGGGTGACGTTGTGTGTCCGAACCGATGCAGGTACTTCCTGAAGCAGCCATGACCAGACAGGAACTGTGTCAAGTGGAAGTTGACTTCTCCATGCTTCCTGTTCAACCAGGTCGAAAGAATCGGTATTAGCCTGTGTGTCCATCTACCGTTCTCTGCTGCATCCCACTCCTGCCGCCACTTAGCCATCGACACAGTTCTCACCATTTTTCGTACTCCTCTGGTTTCTCTCGTCATATAGCACTCGTAGTCCTCCGCCAAGGTGATGCCGATTGGGAC
Source organism: Ochlerotatus camptorhynchus (assembly GCF_037179485.1). Classification (NCBI taxonomy): domain Eukaryota; kingdom Metazoa; phylum Arthropoda; class Insecta; order Diptera; family Culicidae; genus Ochlerotatus; species Ochlerotatus camptorhynchus. The sequence goes on from NW_027040835.1 coordinate 238,613, forward strand.
CATACCGGCGATAACGCATACTGCCTCTATCGAAATGGTTCTGTACGCACTCACGACTCGCATGGCCATGAGCCGGAACGTACTGCTCAATTTCCTTTGGTTCTGCTTCGTTTTCAGCGCTTCAATCCAGGCTGGACCTCCATACCTCAGTATCGACGACGATACACTAGCCAGAAGACGCCTCTTGCTGCTGCTTGGTCCAGAGTTGTTCGGCATGATTCTGGCTATTGCGTTGATGACCTTCACCGCCTTCTCGCAAGCATATTCGATGTAGCTGCTAAAGTTTAGCCGGTCGTCGATCATCACTCCCAGATACTTCAGCACGCGCTTCGAAACAATGGTGTGCTCTCCAACGGTGATTTCTGCCCGCTGCACTGCTTTGCAGTTACTGACCAACATCACTTCTGTTTTATGGTGGGCTATCTGCAGCTTCGCTCCTTGCATCCAGTTACCAATCGTATCTATCGCCTCGGCCACCAACATTTCCACTTCTTCCAGTATCTCACCGGTTACCGTCAAGACGACATCGTCCGCAAAGCCAACGATCTCAACTCCTTTGGGCAGCTTGAACGTCAGCACGCCATTGTACATTCCGTTCCACAGCGTGGGACCTAGAATGGAGCTTTGTGGAACTCCCGCCGTGATTCTAAGCGATTTCTGCCCCGTGTCTGTCTCGTAGACCAGGAAGTAACTACCTAGAATCCTGCAGAGGTAGTCTGGAACCCTGAACTGTTCAATTTTCTTTGGTTCTTCATCGTTTTCAGCGCTGCATCCCAGGCTGGACCTCTATACCTCAGTATCGACAATGATACACTAGCCAGAAGACGCCTCTTGCTGCTGCTTGGTCCAGAGTAGTTCGGCATGATTCTAGCTATCGCATTGATGGCCTTCGCCGCCTTCTCACATGCGTAGTCGACGTGGCTATTGAAGCTTAGTCGGTCATCGAGTATCACTCCAAGATACTTCAGCACGCCTTTTGATGATATGGCGTTCTCCCCGTTGTTAATTTCTGCTCGCTGAACAGCTTTACAGTTACTGACTAATAGCACTTCCGTTTTGTGGTGGGCTATCTGCAGCTTCGCTCCTTGCATCCAGTTGGAAACCGTGTCGATCGCCTCGGTTGCCAGCATTTCCACCTCTTCCAACATCACGCCTACTACCGCCAACACGACTTCGTCCGCAAATCCTACGATCTCGACTCCTTTGGGCAGCTTCATCGTTAGCACGCCGTTGTACATCGCGTTCCAGAGTGTTGGGCCAAGGATGGAGCCTTGTGGCACACCCGCCGTGATCCGGATTGATTTCTCTCCCATGTCCGCCTCGTAGACTAGAACCCGGTTCTGGAAGTAACTCCTTATAATGCTGCACAGGTAATCAGGAACCCTCATTTTATGCAGCGCTTCGGCGATGGCCTCCCCGCTGGCGCTGTTGAATGCGTTCTTCACGTCGATCTTTATCACGGCGCAATATCGATCTCCTCTCCATTTCTGTTTGGACGTTTTCTCGGCACTCTCGACCACTGTCTGAATTGCATCCACCGATGATCTCCCTTTCCGGAATCCGAACTGCCTCACCGACAATCCGTGCTCACTCTCCGTGCATTTCGTTAGCCTGTTGAGGATGATCTTCTCCAATAGCTTTCCGACTGTATCCAGCAAGCATATAGGCCTATTTATACGATGCTGGATCACTCGGCGGTTTTCGGCAAACATACTTTTGAACATAAAAACCAATAAATGATCCATAAAATATTGGAAAACGTTCCATAAAAAACATCCAAATGTTCCATAAAACTTCGGAGAAAATCCTTAAAAAAGTGTGAATGATCCATAAAAAATATCAATATGATCCATATTTAATGTAAAATTTAGCAACACAATTCAAGAACAACATGTGAAAAGGGCATACAAGCTTTTTGTAAACAAACCTTCTTATGCCCTTTTCTCGCCACCCATATGACACCAACACAAACCATTAACATTAGCGGATAGAGGAATCTTTCCCCTTCCCGATGATGTTGTTGGTTTGCGTGGGCGACCGTCGGTTGGCGAGAAAAGGGCCTACAAAGGTTTGTTTACAAAAGGCTTGTATGCCCTTTTCACATGTGGCTCTTGAATTGTAAAAATGTACCGCTAAATTTCTAAGGAATGAGCATTGAAATTGCACGAATTACCCATAAACATATTGCAATTCATCCATAATACATTCAGCAGTGAACTTTAAACTAAAGAAAGTGATCCATAGAAAATCATGTTTGCGCACTTAAAAATATAGCCATGTTCGTATTAATGAAAGCAACTTCCTCAGAGCAGTCTCGTTTTGGACAGTTTGAAGCTGAAATAGGTTTTATTAAACTAATATAAAATCAAAACCAATCTTAATGCTTATAAGGTGGCAAAAGGAACCAAGAAGTCTGTCTCAAATAAACAACCTAGCAGAAATAATAGAGTGAGGAGTGATGCCGCAACCGAATCTGGAAAAGGAAGTACCAATGTGGTCAGCCTGGAAGAATCCCTAGACCAGTTGCTGCAGGAGAAAAGCGCAAATAAGAAAGCGCTGGAGGAAGAGAAATTCCTCGATTCCTCCATGAAAAGCGATAGGAGGCTGAGCGGGAGATTTTCAAACCGAGAGTTATCTTCCGTCACTCTTTCAACAAAGATTTGGCTAGATTTAGCATTTAGGGATTCAATTATTATTTTAGTTAAGCACGCAAACGATGTAGAATGAGCTACTTACTAGTTACTTAGGGTAAATCATGTATATAGCGTTTAGGAACAAATTGTAGGTTACCAGATTTTAGGATCAAACTGTAGTATCTAGATTAAGCAAATATAGGGTTATTAAATTCAATATTTGCACGCATTCCACCTCCAACTAACCTACTTCAGTAGCTACATAAAGGTAACTTTAAGACCAGAAGGTCCCTAAGAAATGTGCTCAACTTTTTGGCTAAGCTCTGGTACTATCTTCGGTCCCAAGCTTATCGATGCACCCCTATAAAACACGAGAAAATCCACGAACCCCTCATTTTACCTGTCAAACTTTCATAGCGAATCAAAACAAACATTGTGTAGTACTATAATTTTGACTAGAATGAGGTACGTTAATCGATTTGCTTGGGACCAATAGGCAAGTCAAGTAGTGAGCCAATTTAAAATCGTTAGTTTCGTATTGATTGTTGGTAGCTAGTTCACTACAAATAACTACAATTTAATTAAACGATAGGTATATTAACAAATTTAGGCAATTAAAATAATTTAGCTGTAAAACGTTTTTTAAATGGTTTGGAATTGTATCTTCTTTTCCTCTTTTTTTTCTCGTTCATACTCCGACCTATCTAAGGTTTGGTTCAACGGAACTGTGAGTTCACAGTTCCGTTGAACCAAACCTGACGTCTGTCATTTCTGACAGCGACCGTTACCGTAGCTCTCTGAATCCCCCACAGGGTTGTCACTGGACTTGGCGGTACAGGGTTATTCCGATATTCCGAACAGCCATGATCCATAAATTAGACGTATATTATTCACGTTTTGGACACTGTATTATTAATTTTTATTAATTTTGATCCATAAACCATGAAAAATTGCTCCATTACTGCTTAACTACTTAGATTTACTGTCCTGCCGTGTTTTTAGGTAGATGTGCGGAGCGATGGTCAAGCGTCTAGAATTAGCTTCCAAAAGAAGCTTCTATAATAATCTTCTTAAGAAAAAATGAAAAAAAAATGTTAATTTTATGGATCATACCTAGGGTAGGTGTTCCAGTTGTTGGTAGACGTGCTTATTTTGGTGTGTTCCAATTATAGTCTATATCTCGGTCTATATACATATGTTTTTTAATTTGATCAATAAACCTTGGAAAATTGCTACATTACTGCGTAGCTACTCA